>NW_009235734.1:0-7682 GCF_000690835.1 Fulmarus glacialis
CCATCCCCCCTGCCCCCAATGCTGTAAATTAATGGGGTGGGGTTAATACCAAATGTCACCAAATGCTTTAGTGAATATTGCTGAGCAACTCTGTGAAGAAATCGGTGCTTGGAAGTTTGTGTTTCCTACGTAAGGATGTTTGGTGAGTCTTTCACTTATTTATTTTTAAGGCCTGAGTATTTTTTTTTTTTTTTTGCTTTAAGGAAAATTTACAATCCAGAACACATAATGTTATCAGGTGTTAGCTCATTGAGTTACCACTAACAGAGGATCATATTTGACTTACAAAAATATGGGGGATGGGAGAGCAGTTGTGAGAAGGTCAGTCCTGGGATATGATTCATCGTGATTAACTTACTTTCGGGTGTTGACTAGCCACTATTCCTACCACCTGGAGACCAGGGTGCCTTAGGAACAAATTATAAATATGAAGTGACAGATCAAAATTACTTGATAGGGCCTGACAGATTTGTTATATAACCTTCCCTGTAAATATTTTGCTTCGGTTATCTGACTTAATTTCCAAGTGTATAGATAAAACACAGTGGTGAACTTGGGAAAGGGACAATTCTTCTAACTGCCTCTTCAAGTGTCTCACTCACATGAGATATAAAGAAGGTCAGCAAAAACTGTATGGAAAAAACAGAGTGGAAGAAATAAATAATACACGTTTCCTGTGAATCTGGAAAGGGGAACCCCCTTGTCTTTAACTCCCTGGGCAGTTCCACCAAATGGATTTCCCTTTTTCTGGTTGATGGCCTGGCTCTTACAAGGGCCTTGTCAAGGCCTTTCCTAGCTTTCTCCAAGCAGTTTCACAGCAGCTTTTGAGGTTCTTTAAGGCTTGGCTAGTTACCCCTGCAGCTGTTGATTGATGTTGGATTTTACCTTAGCTTAAAGCACAAAAGCACCCACTTCTTCACAGTATTAAGACAGGTCATATCACTTGTTCTCCAGTATGCTTAATTTCCTGTTAACCTCAAAATGTCTGGCAAGTTCTGCTGCAGTTGATATGATTGGGGAAAAGAAAATCCAATGTCTGTGAACAAAGCTATAGGATACCTCCTCAGGCACACAAAGCACCATGCAAAATTTGAGAATATGGGGGTAGCTTAGCCATGGGATATGTGAGCTGAGGGCATGGTACCCCAGCTGCTGAAAGGCAGAGGCCAGTATTGCCTGCAGCGTGAAAATGCTTGCCAGGTCTTCACACAATATTCAGATTTGTCTCCTGTGGAGAGAACTTAGTGGCAGTTTGTTTCAAGGTCACTTAAGATGAGGTGAAATAGTATATTTGGCACCCAGTTAAAGAAGGTACCGTGAGAGGAGCAACAGCTTGAACTGTGCAGAAGTTATAGTCAGTGCTGTTTGTGGTCCCTTAAGTTGAAAGATTCTGTTTTCAAGGTAGTACTGGCAGAGGCTAATGATGTTGGACAACATAGCCAGATGTAACTGCAGGTGCTCTAAGTTGAGAGTCCTGAAGAACTTATGTTGTTCTCATAACGGGTACAAATGTGTGGCTTTATTCCTTCCCCAATAAGATTGTGATCTTATCTTTGCATACATTATAATGTTAATTTGATTATAATATTACTAACTGTGACGCTTTTCTTGACAACGATAATAATGGGTATGAGGAGGGCTTGATCTTTATTTAAGATCATATAGTGGCAATACAGAAGTATATTTAAAATGACTGATGTCTTGCCTATCAGGAAGCATCTAAATTGATGGGTTTTTCAGAGGCTGTTTCATTAAACTAGGCTATATAAACCAAATAATTTTCATGTTTTGCTTCATCCTGTACATAGAATTCACCGGCATTTAAGTGGAATGTAACCTCTGCTTAAAAATATTGAATAGCAACATTCAGAATTTGCAGGAAGAAAAGAACATGTTTGAGTGAGTGAAATCTGCAGCGTTTGTAGATGGCCTTACCCAAAGTAAACAAAGGTTTCATTACTAATTTCAATTTCTCTTTATTTTCAGAGTTGACTTATGTCTCAAATTCTGTTTGAATTCAGGTTTTAGGGATTTCTTAAATACAGTACTTTGAATGACTTTCAAAATGTTAGTTAAACTGCTGAGAAACTAGCCAAAACCCAAATCCGTACATTCACTCCTTCTACTTTTTATACCAAATTTCTCCTACCATATAAAAGAGAAATTTAGTAAGTGATAATGTCCTAATGTAGGGGTTTTTTTTAATTAAGATAAGATTAATTTTCCTTCCATTTTGCTTAATATGTTTTCAAAAACATGCAGTAACATGCTTATTTATAATATATTAGGGAGGAGGGAAGGAAATTAATAGGATAAACTTTCAACCACTTGCAGCTTGCTTGGACTCCTTTTATTTAAAAGTAGGAAAGCAAGGGTTTTTCTCCCAGTCTAAATCAAACTGTATGCATAAAGCCTGTTTATTCTGAAACAGCTTATCATATGTGCTAAGGTCCCAAGTAGTTTTTAACAATCAGGCAATATTTGGAGAAACATGTTTCAGAGCAGATTTTCAGGAATTTCCCTGCACACTGAGGCAGGCAGGTTAGGTACCACAGGAGACTCTGGGTTTGATGATGAAGCCCTTTTAAGAAGTTCCTGCTTGCCCTGGGCCACTCCTGCACAGGAATTTGCCATTTCTTCACTGGCCTGCTAGGAGTATTTGTAGAGCTGTACTGTGAATGAGCTCCATGGAAAAAAGCCGGGTAAAAAATGGCACCAAAGGAAGAGGATTTCCCCATTTTCATACATTTGAACACAGTTACATAAGTTTAACAAAGCACATGGCCTTAAGTAAGTGGGATGGAAGTGTCTCCCTTCGTAGTACCGTACATTGATTTTGACTTTAATGTCAGTGGAAGTACATAGTGAAACTGTCATATGTAGTTCCATAAAATCAGCTGTTTTTAATGAGCTGCTGTGTTAATTTAAAACATATTCACCATGACAGAGACAAGCCATGTAATTGTTGAATCTCCTTTGTGTTTGTTATAATTGAATATTTAATTATAATTTTAAAATGATAATATAATTACCATAATTTATTTGAGAAATCCATATTACTACCCTTAATTAAATTACATTATTTCTAACAATACTGCATATTAAAGGTAGTCTGATAAGGGTTCACACGCTTCTATTCCTTGGTGTTTGCCCTCTAGACATCTGATAGTAATCCTTAAATTTCTGAGGAGAAAAATCTATCATTTCAACATTATGGAAATGCATGTAGTCCGGCAAATCAATCCCATTAACCTCTCTTACCCCAGTGGTTTTGCTTATTCATAGCTTTTTGCATGAAACTGTAAAAGCACAAAACTAACACTAATGCAGGTTTAAATCCTTGCAATCTGTTTTGCTTTCGGGATGTTTGCATTACTGCAGATGTTCTGAAAGAATGTAATCCAAGTACAGTGTATATAGGATTGTTCACTTTTAAAGACTCTTCTTTGAAGAAATATCTGTTCAGTGGTATAAACTTCTGGTTGAGCCAGATGTCACAAACCGAAAACTGAACCGGAGTCCTTCTACAGCCATGCCTCTTTATATCTTGTGTAAATTGGAAATATTTGGGGTATAAACATACTGAGAAACACTGACAGTATTCTTGAGGGAACTGAGGATGTGTCAGCTCTGTCACTCACAAAGGGACCGTCTGTGGAGGAACTGGAGTGGAAAAGTCAGCTCTCATGCCAGCTCTCGGGGTGCGGGATCCTGGCTATCTGCGCTGGCTCTGTCTCAGCGAGGGTCGTGTCAGGAGCGCGCATCTTGCCGCAGCCCCCAGTGGCCTCCAGCTTGTGAAGGCAAAAATGATACCCCATGAACTGTTTGCCCAGACATGGGATCTGGCACATGAATGCCCTGGAGTTGCCCGCCCATGGCTCTCTGCCTAAAGGTGGAGAGTCTTTTACTGTCTAATTCAAGCCATTGGTGCCAGGGAAGCGGACAAAGCTCTTCTGTCTCTGTAAAAGTTATCTATGAATAAAATCTTTATTACAATTAAAGAAAGAAATGCTCCTTTGTCTGATTGAACTGTTCTCTGTGTTTTCTCTTTGCATCTTTTTTTCTATTTTTCATTCAAAAAGAAGCTATATTTAGGGAGAAATATCAGTGAAGTCTAAAGGAATGCATCAAGTTGTCTTTGGAGTTTAATAAACTTGGCTGTGGTAGGACTCAGACTGTCTGTGTCTGGTGATGCTGGCTGTCTAATCCAAATGTGGTTGTTTGCGAAACAAAAATGGTTCTACCCTCACAAATAGCTGGTAATTTTAACTCAGTGTGAAGCATTAAAAACTCCCCTCCTTCTCTCTATGCTTATACAGCCAGTAGGAAGGAAGCCTTGTTCTGTTTTGTGTATCGCTACAGACGGAGGTTCATCAGAGCTCAATAGGGAGATAGTATAGCTTAACTACACTACATTAATGCATACAACCCGTTGGAACAAATCTTTTATGCTTCTGGTTTGTGTATTTTGGTAAGCTTTGTGATTATCATTGATTTTCTTTGTTACACCATACAAAGCAACAGCTCAAAGTATTCGGCTAAAGTCTGGGCATTAAACATGAATTAAATAGGAAAAAAAAAAAAAGGCTTGAAATATATTTTGAGAAAATAAGGTTAGAGGTAAAACAAGAAAAGAACAAGATTTATTGGACAGAAAAGGAATTGGTAATCCTGTGCACTAGAGAGGATGAGGTGAGAAGTACAAAGGAAGAGGTAATGAGAGTGTGGAAAATGGCTTGTTTAGGTAGGGAGAAAGCCAGGTTGTATGCAGAGGTGGCAAATGAGGGATTAGAGGGTAAAATAAGCCAGTTATTGGATCAAATGTTGAGGAATCTGGTTCAGTACAAAGGGGTGAAAGTCGAGGCTGCTTGGGAAAGGATTAGTATTGAAAAGTGATAATTGCAGCTGAAAAGGAAGACAATAAAGCTTGCACAAGAGGGGAAAAGGATAAAAATGAATCTGAAAAAGAAAAGTGAAAAAAAAAAAAAAAAGAAAGGATTTAGTGAAGCAGAAGTCTGCTGTGTAATAGAAGCCTCTCATTTAATCCAGGAGGGGATGATGATAACATAAAGAATAATCAATTTGGTTTCAGTTTTCTTCACATGGTGTGTGCCTCAGAATCTTTCCTGGAGGACAGAGGCAGGGAGGTTAAGGTTGTGATCACATGAAATGGATTTGGAGCACTTACCATTTTCAACTGCTGCCAGGTATGCTCCAAGGGGTAAACTTTCAAAACCACAATCGGAAGATATGCCTACAAAAGTTTGGGGTTTGTTTGGATGAAAATGGATTTGGGATGCATCTCTCTCCCACTGAGTTTGCATCCTTAAATCTGTCAAGAGACCTCCCATTCTTCCCCAGAGATATGCATTTATTTATTTTTATATATATATATTTGGATAGCGGTAGGGAATTTTTATGCAGCCAGTGTGAATTCTTTTTTCCCTTGAGTAGGAAATTCTGGTGCAAGAATAATTTTAGTTGCTAATAATAGCAGAGTTTGGAGCAATTTTGGCAATTTTATATGTAATTCAGTGAAGCAATAATGAACAGAATTAGTCCAACACTAGTAAAATGTATTTAAATAATTCTCTGATTGCAGGAGTTATCATTGAATGAGTTATTCATGAGCTATTTTTCAGACATAGATTAATGCAAAATGTATTCACACTTTATTTGAAGCAATATTGGAAAATTAATATATGATTGCAATTAATAATTTGAGTGTGGGTAGGCATTGCTGGCGATGATTTTTGCTTCCTCCAATATCTAAGATATGAAAAAGAGTAAGTCAGATGTAGTGATCTGAAATGAAAATGTCTACTTATGCTGCAGAGCTGAGCTTTTCCAAGGGAGAGAAACCACTGAGTCCCTTTAGAAATGTCCTATAGTATTTTTACTCCAGTGCCTGAAGTTGATGATGCTGTTGGCTGAATGCATCTGCTTCTTTGTGTACTCCGAGGATAAGGGCAAGATAGCCCAAAGTCCCTAACAGCAAATACTGTCTTCTCATTTTGCATCATGAAAAATGCATTTGTTTCAGGAGAATAGTTTCCCAAACAGTTTCTTAGATTTCTTTTCACTGCCTGAGGACTGAATTCTTATGACTTCTGCATTTTATTTAAATTTTGCTCTTGTCAATAAAGTAAACCATGGAAGTGAAATGAACATCTGTGTCTGTGTATCTTGGTTGGATCAAGGTTGGATACATTTTTCAAAGGTCTGTGCTAGTCTGTCACCAGTTCTTGGTTTTAGTCCCAGATCAAATGCGGTGGCTGATGTTATATGGGCCATTATACACTAAACCAGACTAGAGGACCTGATCTGGCCTTTCCCAGCCTTGAATTATATGAATCTTGGTTAATATCCATCTGTCCAATGTGAAACAGGGGTATAGGATAGGCTATTACTTTCAGATTACATATATTACTCAGTAGAAGAAAGTGTCCTTCACCTCTTAAAAATTAGTTTATATTTATTAGAGGAATCTAACTGTAATTGCTCACATTTTAATTTTTGGCTATAATGCAGTAAAAGGCCGATGTACTAGCATCAGATCTTGGGATACTCTGCCACTCCACATCGTAACGCTCTCACATGAAGGTAGAAGAAACTGAATACTTTGACGTGTAATGCTCCCAGTGTTTTCCTTGTAACCTTCTGCTGCAATTTAGACTTTCCCCACTGCCATCTGATCGAAAACAACCAATTGTTAAAGATGCCCAAAGAAAACGATCCTAGTGTAGTTTTTATTTCCCAAGAGACTACTTCTTATGAGATCATTGCCTTATCTAGGAATTTTGTAAAACCATGTTGATTTAATAAATGCCTATAAGTGACCTTTCAGTGCTTACCCATATCATATACTAATGTATCAAATAATGAGCCAGGGGAGGAAAAGCTGCTTGGCGTGGAAAATCATGTTCAGCTTTGACATTTTAAGTCTGACTGCTAGGCTGAAAATGTATTTGAAATAACTTTTCAGGATTCTTGATGTGTCGCATTTGTAACCAATCTCCTTACTTTGTAATGTAAATCTGAATTTTTTAAAAATAGTTCTTTTTCTTGTCTTTTTTTTCTTGAAGGGTGATTTACTCACTGTGGATTGATTTCTGCTTCCTGAATAGGACATAATAGGTCTTTAATAGTCTTGTTGGGCATGCTTATTCAGAAATAAGTATATTATTATCACAGGAGTACTTTTCATGCTATTGTCAGAAAGGTGAAAGATGTATTAAGGGTTACTTGAAATTAGGAGACGGACAAGTTTTGTCTTTATCAAAACAAGATGTGAAACTTAGTATACGCCAAGGAGCTGAATAGGAACAGCTAATACTGTTTTGGTCAGCAGAACCCTAAAATTTCCATACTCACATGCACTTTGGACTAAACTTTTCTTTTCCAAAACTGGTAGTGAGTAGAATTGATGTTAGAGGAATTGTCCACAAACAAGTTAGTTTTCTTTGAATAGTTGTTAATGATTTATATTCCTCTTATGGAAGCTCCTCCACTCCCCTGACCTGGAGATGAGACCCTTCAGGGTCCACTCCCCTGGCCTGGAGATGAGACCCTTCAGGGTGACGTTGCCTTTGCCCATCTCAGCCCTAGAATGGGAGTGCAATACAGAGCTCAGCAAGAGATGTGACTGGATATTTCCTCTCTTCACTGCACAAGATCATAGA
>NW_009235735.1:0-40339 GCF_000690835.1 Fulmarus glacialis
GGCGGGGCGGGGCGGGGGAAGTGAGTCTTCTTTGGTTGTAGAAATCTTTTTGGGATGCTTCAGCTGCCCAAGAGTTTTCTTCTTCTTCTTGGTAAGGCACATGTTGTTTGAACTTCTGCCTGTGATATACGCACTATACCTGAGGCTGCACTACCCAAAACGGATCTGGCTGGAACGAGGCCTCATTCCACTCCTATGTTCCTCTGTCCAACCCCATCTGCCATCACACCTAGCAGCACCCAAATTCATCAGTGTCTTAAACTTTACTTGCAAGCTCTCTAGCTATCTACCATTCTTTCTCTGTAACAGTTTGAAATAATTTAGCAGCTCTCTGCTTGAATGGTGCCAGCATCTTGACTGACAACTTGAAACTTCAAATTTATCCACCTGAAACTCCTAAAGGGCTGTTTTCAGTAGGTACACTGAGAGCATGCCTAGCACACAAAAGGACCAGGATCTCCAAAGCACTGGCACAGCTGTGATTTTCTTTAAAATGACAGCCAGAGAAAGTGCCATAAGGCAACACTTTCTCCTTTACACAGAGCGGGACTGGCTGTGGCTCACCCCAGCATTTTGCCCTCAGTGGCACTGCTTCTGAAAAGAGACAGAGAAGATACTCTATTCCCCCTGCAGATCACATCTGAGGAACACATTCAAGTAAAAAAAAGACACACTCTTCTGCCCCTTTGTCCTTGCTGTCCAAAGATCCTAAACCATGATGAATAGGGATCTTCCTCAGAGATAAAAGATGTGGGCTTGAATCTACTTTGAAAAAGGATATATTTTATCTCAAGTCCCTCCTCCAGCAAGTATTGCAATGTCACGACTGTTCGCTGGAAAAGGCACAAATCTGTAATAATTCTCCCAATAAGTTTCAAATTTAAGAGCTTCACTCAAAAACCAGCACCCAGCAGCAAAGCAGAGTCTGAACTCAAAAATGGATGGAGACACCTCCTGATTTTGACTCAGCCTTCCTATGGCCCAGCTCTTCACAGCTCCATGCTGCTGTCCCCAGAGCAGGGCTCTCAAGGCACCACCTGCATTAGCAACTGGTGCAGAACAAAGTGGGAAAGGGGGGTGTTATGACCTGAGCAGCTATACCTGTGTGTACACATGCACACCCAGACTTGGCAGAGTTGCTGTGATGCAGAAAACCCTCATTTTGCTGTTTTGATGTATTTGCCCATTTTTAAAGAGAAAAGTTGCACAAATGCATAAATGCATTTCTGGGCATCACCTTCCCTGAACTTCCACTTTAAACCTGGTTTCTATTTCTGAGGCTAAACCATGAACATCTATGCTCATCACACACAAAACTGCCTTCAGGTTTAAGTTCTTAAAGCATTGCAAGTTTTCCACCACGTCAGAGCCCTTTCATACTGTATGATTAAGACTTTAAGGTCTCAATTTTAAAGAGTCTTTTCGTCAATCATCTGATAGGTAAATTAATTTTGATGACTACTGATCTGGAAGGATTTTCAACTACTGACCTGGAGATGAAAAAAAATTCAGACACTTTAAACCATTCATTCCTGCAGTCTAGTCAGAACCACATTTGATTTTAAATACATTTGAATAATCTGGTATTACTTACGGAAAGAGGACATTTGATATTTTTCTTTGTAATTATACTGCCGATTTCTAAGTATTGTCTCTCAATGTGCCACTCACATCTGCACAAAAACTACGAGTTATTATTACTTTGTAAGTTGTCAAATGTTGTGTAGCAATTAACTTCTCTGAACTTTTGTTGCATGAATAGAGTAAATATTTCATTTTTAGAATAGCCACTGAAAAAGTGTTAAGCGGTAGCCACACAACCATAATGGCTTCTTCACCTCTGCAACAACAGAAAATGGAACTATTTGTATTTTCTCTAAAGACAGTAAAATTACATGGCAATAGAGGTGAACTGAACAGTAAAATCACACACTCAAAAGACAGTGTCAGCAAGAAAATACAGTATGCAAATACTAGCAGTGGAGGAAAAAAAGCAGTACGATGTATAAGGTATACAAAAAAAAGGAGGGTATGATTCCTGTAGAGATAAAGTCATTATTAAAATACTTTAATATGGAATTTTTATTAAAATAATTAACATCAGATCCATTGTAGCCAAATTCCCACACATCCAAACTCACAGCAGGCTCGGTTTTTGATCTGCATGCACTGCATGATTTTGTGTTCTGTACAGCTAGAGATGAAATATTCACACACATATAAAAATGGGCTTTATCACTGCGCTTAAAAACCCCAGAAGTTGTGTCCTTTATAGTTTTTTCCTTACTTCACACATTTGTCAAATGACTTCCTATAGGTTTTTAAAAAAAAAAAAAGCCTAGAAGTCTGCATAAGAACCTGACCTTTGCAGAAGCAGAAGCTTGTTTTGCTGGTATCAAACAGCCTGATGCACTACTCTTCTTTCCTAGCAGGAGAGAGGTGTTTGGAATCATTTCTGCACCTAGGAGGCTGGAGTTGCCAACCATCCAGTTCAGTTATTTACTATTTGCCTTCTGTACAGCAAATCTGGTTTGGATCAGCCTCAGCTAGAACTGCTGCAGAGACAGAGCTGGAGCAGCTGGAAAAATGGCACAACTGTAACTGTGGCACCAACAGGTGCAGCTTGTTGGATGAACTCCTGAGGCCAGGTAGTCCCTCTGCAAGTCTCCTCCTTTCATTAGAATCGTATGACATGAATCCAAAGGCATTATTGTGGGAGACTCAAATTATTTTACTTTTCAATTGGAGGAGGAGGAATATAATTTACATATAATTTCCATATTTAAATATAATCCATTTTAAGCACTTTTTGCTTACCAAATTGTATGCCATATATAGAATTGTAAAACAGCTACCTGTTTTACAAACTCGGTGGAGATCTCCATCCCTAGGACGGGTTTTACTTGTACAAGAGCCTGCAGCGCTGGATTCCAAATGGCTATGGCCAGGAAATCAATGTATTTCCAGCAGGTGGCTGAGATAACAGAAATGTGCTGTGTTCCCCTCCAAAAGTGCAGATAACACATGCATGTAACAAATGCAGCCTCAAGGCGCAAAGTTCGATGAGTTTACAACATATATAGTAATCAAATGTGATCTTAGAAAGTCAGGGGTTTGCCTTTGAGGGACTTCTAAGGACATGACTAAAATTGATGTTGTTTTATTCAATATACTAGTATCGGTCACTGTTTTGATACACAAAGAAAATCATGGTATAGAAGGGATCTGTGAATACCCCGTTAAAGCTTTAACATCCACTCATCACATGGTCCCCTAATTTACTCTTCCATCTGTACTGAATGCCTCTCCATATTAATAAACCCGCCAGTTTCAATGAGTTACACTTGCCCTTCTTCCCAACAACCTTCACGTCTTTCTCTAGCTTCATTATTTACTGGAGAAGTCAGTCTTGGAAATTTAATCAAAGCTATTTATTTTAGTTATACTATTATGGTCTGTGGATATCAATGTATATAATTCATTTTTCCTGAAAGCATACCCTGGTGTTACCCCATTATCAGACCAGGAATATTTTGGTTCAGGAGCTGTGATGGGTGAAATGCCAACTGAAATTCTGCAAAACGTATTTGGAAACTGCCGTAGCAAATATAGCCTATTCCAAATAATGAATTAGCCTCAAAAACTTGAAAACATTTCATTTTGATCTTAAATAAGACATTATTCAGGTAGGCCACCTCTTGACTTGGTAAATAAGCTTTTAGTAATTCTTTTTCACAAATACAGAAATAAAGATCTGTTTTCACTTTGCTAAGCTTTAGGGGTTTTTGTTTGAAAATATACTTAAATCTAAAACTAACCAGTTAAATATTATTTTAGCTACAATTTAATTTTTCTTTAAAGAACGGTAAAGTTTATTATGAAGAACATAAAAGCAATAAATATCTAAAGGATGATTATGTAAAAGCAATGATTGGGGAGTTGGAGACATACTATAGCAATCCAGTAAATAAAATCAAAAGTATATTTCATTCCAATGTTGCTGTGGAACTGTTTTCCATGTGCAAAACAGATTTTTTTTTTTTTCCTGCTGTTGCCAAGGTGTTATGGTCTGTCTAAGATAATCCATCAGCACAGACAGCGTTGGTATGCATGCACAGTTCTCCCTTATCAGAAAAATAGTAATACTTGGGCAAGCTACTTTCAAACATTTTCAAAAATGTTTAAAAAATATTTAAAAATACTTTTACTCTCAAAAATGCTACAAAGAGCAAGAGATGAAGTGTATACTATTGACAAAGCCAAGTCCAGTATGGGAACTGGCATTCAAACAGTTTAAAGGAAGAAAAAAAAAAGCATAAGAAAAAAAGCCACTGCAGGTTCCTTAAAAGGATTTATAGGTATATATCGATTGAGGTTAACACCAGTGCTACCAACTCACTTTGAAGTACTGAGACAGCTTTTAAAACACACAGCAAGTTCAAGCTGTGACATTATTAATGTTTAATGTTATTTTGACTTTAAACTCGGAAAAGATGTCTATTTTATCAAAACAAAAAATCCATCAAAGAACATCTGAACTTTTTTGAGATAGAGACTCAAGTTTAAAGCATGCAGTGCAAAACTTTCAGCTTCCGGTTCCTGAGGACATTTGAAGAATTGTGTCTTCACAGCAGTTATAACACTACTAACTCAATGAAGATATCTGCATTAAAAAAAAAAAGTATGTTTTGATTTTGTCTTACATATTTTGTAAAATCAATCTCGAGAAAATAATGACAGCTTTTGATAATTTAGGAATGTCGTTCTGGTTTTATGTTTAAACTGAAGAAGTAACGCACTGAAACCTCACACTGTGGGCAGTTCTGTTAAAACAGCTCACACTATTCTGTCAGCCTTACAAAGGCCTGACCTCCTCAATGTAACCAGATAAATGATGCTGAACTTGAATTAACTTAGGTGACATCAAACAGTAGCGTAACAGTATCTGTCAGCTGAAGAAAGTGTATGTCCTCTCATGCCGCCTGTGTTAATATGCAGGTTAATAAAATTCAGATGTGCACATATAAAGTGAAATCCAAGTACCTTCATTTATTTGGAAAATGAAAATTTAAAAAATCTTTTTAATATAGATTTAAATATAAGACTATTTTACAGAGTTACAAGCTTCAAACCACCACCTAACATGGCACAGTCAAATAGCAGCTCTTATTTTACACATCCTATTGAGAGCTGAAATGACTTAGGGCTACAGAGCAGCAGCAGATCATATACTCCAGTATGATAATTATACAAGCTTCAAAAGACAAAAAACTTAGGCGATGACAAATCACGGTAACAGATACTAGTCCTTCACTCTGCTCTGCATGGTCTTGCCAGGCTTACCTGGTTCTGCTTTCTGTCTCCCTCTCACTCTGCAGCTACCAGGACCCTGCACCCCATCCCCAGCCCGATTCTTCTGAGCCCAGTTCCCAACCCACTGTTTAAACCAGGCAGCTATTTTTAAGTATCAGCAATGGCCAGAATCTCCATGTATAAGTCATGCCCCTTTTTTAGCAAACACTGCAATGTACCTGTGTTAGGAGTGCTTTCTGCTCAACATATTTGACAGTTTACATCAGCCTCCCATTCAAATAAACTCCATTGCATTCTCTGAAATCACTGCAGAGTATATCCTTCCCCTTTTTACATATCAGAGGCAAGTGACAAATGCATCTGGATTTATGCAGCTACTTCAGGCAGCTGGGTCTTGAAACACTGGAAAAAGAGCTAGACTAACTGATAACAACACAGTCTGCAGTACTGTCTGTGTAAAATGACAGTAAGATATTTCCATTTTGCATCAAGTACATATATTGATAACACCTCTCAAAGCTATTTTCATTAATTTTCACCACCTGTTGAGAAGGAGAGCAATCTACAGAAACCACCTAGCTTCTCTAATAAGCAGCAAAACATAAGGTAATGAAGAAAATAAAACCCATATTTCTTCCCTCACAATGCCTAGGGATTGCTTTTGCCCTAAGAGAAGGGGCAAGGAACACTAACAAAACCAAAATTCCACTAGAGATGATTTTGATCTTGGCTGCAAGGTTGGAAACCCAACATGTTTTTGTGAGCTGGCAGGTGATTCAAGCTGCCAAGCTCTGTGCTCTCCTGAAGGGCAAAGGGAACAGGGGTTTTGTGTGCTGCAAACCCCCACTGACTGGCAGGAAAAGAGCTGACAGCGCATCCGCCAGCGCCACAATGACGGCGCTGTCACTGAGCCTGGAAGCTGGGGGTTCAACGATGCTGCAAGCACTAACTCTGGGAGATGACAGGAAAAAGACCCATAAGACTATTAGAAAATAGAAGAGTCAAGTCATCCATGCTAGAAGCGATAGAGAATTCAGTCCTAGGGAATGGGGGAGTTTCTGCAAAGTGTTTCTCCAGAAGATTTTGATATTTAACGCTCTGGGAGTGCCTGTCAGTTCCTTCTATGTGCTCTTTCCCCATCACCCAATTCCATATACATTTCATAAACAGCATATGGCAAGAAGAACTGTTATCTTTAAGCTGATCTCTATACCCTAATCAATAATTAAACCAAATTTTCCAGCAGCAATTTCATCCCTACCCCTTATATAAGCAGATGATTTATTACATCAACTTCAGCATGCCTTATCATGTAACGATTATAATGCACCAGTATTATGAGATTAAAGCTCTATCACACTTGCAAATTTATTCTAATGTTTTTATCGAGTGCTTGATTTTGAAAGTTTTCTGATTTCTTTCAACAAAACCTTCATACCAGATTTTCAGAGAAATTTTTGGAGATAGAAATTCTATCAGATGGCATTATTATAAATAATGACATAGCTTAAAAGCAGAGTTGGGAACTTTAGGTCTGTTACAAGTGATCTAAACACTGACCTTACCTCTGCACAAGTGATCTAAAGAGAAGAAACATCAAAAAGTGAACTTCTCTTTGCAAAACAACACCAGTGGAAAAGACAATTTATGCTTTTTCAGTGGATTACAGTAGAAAGATGACCCCAAAATTTTGGAGTCAACCTTTGAGGCTGTGTAATGGATACTGTTCAGAAACGCATTTCAGCCTAGATGAATTTTTTGTACATCTGTGTCCCATCTCTTCTTATATTGCTACTCCTTAACCTTGTCTCATGCTCTCTGCTAATCAAGCTTCAGCTTTTCCAGTTTCTTAGGGTTTCTCCTGGCGTCTCCTCTCTTCCCAGCTCTCACTCTTATCTACTCCATTCATCCTTTCCGTCCTCCAAATCCATGTGCATAAACAAGCCTCCAGACCTTTAGGCCAACCCTTTTCTCCCCATCCCCCAACTTCACAGGCCTAATCTCTTTGCCAAATTGGTCACATTGAACACATGCCTACTGCTCACAAAAAAAGGTATGTCCAGGAGCTTAAGCACTGAGCTGCTTGACCATCCATACTGCTTGGTCCCTTCAGCTAGCTTTCTAAAATACTACCTCACTTGGGGGCTGTTGGCAATGGATAGCATTCACAAACGAACATTACTTCTATTTCATTCAACAGTGCTCCAACACCATCCTAGGCAGCTCCTGTCACACTTACGTTCTTATGTTCCCCAGGACACACAACATACATAACCAAGTCCATACTATAAGAAAAGAACATCCTGCTGAGCTGCAGCAGAGTCCTGACATTATACTAGACACTTTGAACTGAACCTTCCAAAACCACCAATTGATTTAAGGCACAGGTTTACCACGTGGGACTTGGAGGAGAGCCAGTACCAAATGCCACACGGTGTGGAAGTGGCCAGGCTACAAGAGGAT
This sequence comes from Fulmarus glacialis, assembly GCF_000690835.1. NCBI lineage: Eukaryota > Metazoa > Chordata > Aves > Procellariiformes > Procellariidae > Fulmarus > Fulmarus glacialis. The sequence goes on from NW_009235735.1 coordinate 7,777, forward strand.
GCAGCCCTTACCAGTGCTGAGTCAGCCACTTTACCGTGATTGTCTACCAGGCAAGGATCCCCTTTTTGCCCAGCAATTCCCAGTCCCAGTTTCATCAGCTCCACAGCTCCTCACAGACTGGGCCTATCCATTCATCCTCCTGCTGACTCTCCTTGCTCCTCCACGTTACCAGCTATTCATGCCCCTAAATTACTGACACGCAACGTTATTAACCAAAGGGAAAACTTCCTTTCCCCCCCCTAAACCACCAGTTCTTTTGCCAAGTCCCAGACTTGGTCAGCCCCCAATGGCTTAATTACTATAATTACAAAGAAAGCTTTTTCAGACACCTCCAGGTATGATCTGGGATGCACTCAGTGTAGCTACAGGATTTGTTACAGCTTGTGCGTTGCTACTGAAAATGGACAAGCTGAAGTTTATTGAAGGTTCTTTAACTCAGCCAGTAACAAGCAAATGTTCACAGATACAGCAAAATACCGATCTTTCACAGAAAGGGAAAGGTTTCTAAATAAAAGCTGTCTTTCTGTTTTTAAATAACTTATACTTGGTCATCATCTTCAGAAGTGACTGAATTACTTTGGCTGAAGTTTTTCAAACAAATTCAGCTTGCAGCGAACACTAGTGTCAAACAGCTTTAAAAAACAGATAGCACTGACAATCCCTCCCTTAATAATAAAGGGTGAGACATGATCAACTGTTACAAGTTGTATTTCTTTCATGCAATTTGCTATCACTGTGCCCGTATGAATTAAAATAACTCAAAATAGGAAGGAACACATAACAAAAACTAATCTCCAGGTTTGAACAGAGCTCTAATTTCAGCTCAGCATTATGTAACAGTTTCTTCAGGTACAATTTTATTCAAAGTGTTTAAGTATTAGAGTATGAAAGTTGTTCTCAACTACTTTTAAAAACCACTGGAGGAAAGGCTGCATCCAGAACTGGTGCAGCACAAAGCTTACTCAGATGGCTCAGCGGCGCCTGCTCTGCTCAGAGCAATACTTGACTTTTGGCTCAGTGTTCCCACATTCTTAGGAGCCTACTTTGGACTCAGGACTGCAACAAGCATAAGCATCAAGCAGCAGATTATTCTTTACTATATACATACACGTCATCCACTAAAACGACTGGAGAAGCAGCTGGGATCCTTAGAGCCCAAACTTAGAAGCTGCTGACCACACCCCCAGGTCCGGGCAACCTGCGCTGCAAGGCACAGACCCTTGTGAGAAGTCCAGCACCAAGGAGCAACCCTGAGCAGCTAAAGGAGATCTCCTTTCCTGTCTGAAACATAACAGTGCCAGTAAGACGAGCTTTGAATTCAAAAGCAGCACACTGGAAGTAAAATTAGCTCAAAGCACTGGATCGTGACTTGACATCTAATCACTGCACCATCCTACATGACTAACCAAATTGAGAACTCCCAAGCAGCTGACATTAACAAAAGCAAACCTCCACCATATACCTACAGTATGATATTTTTAAGGATTAGGAACTCTGCAATACACACTGTTCAGCACAGCCATACAAGTCAGACTGTTGTGCACATGCTGTGCGCGCTCATTCTATATTAAATGAGCTAGATCAATAATTAGAAACAAAAGTATATGATTCTTTCAATTATGCAATAAGCCTTTAAAAAAGGTACTTGAATATTCGATGGTTTAAGCATGGTAGGCGGAGACTTGTATTTTAAATAAACGTTGCTACATTCCCCACACCCCCCCAGCTCAATAGGAAATTCCCAATGTGGGGGCTAAGAACCCACTCTAGGTAAAGAAGCATCTCAAGCCAAACAAGAACTATTTTTCCATTTTAAAACATTAACCCCCTAAAAGAGAACACTAAGTGACCACGTGCTTTAAAACTGATGCTTCAGCTTTCCTATAGAGCATACAGAAGGTTTTTCACATTAAGAAGCTAAATACCTAAAATTAAAAAAAGCTCTGCGTGCAAGGACAAGACACACTGACTGCTGATTCAAGTTCTCTCGTTTAGATGTGCAAGAGTTTTAAAAGTCACGTGTCCAGTCCTGCACAGACCCTCCTGTTTTCTTGGTTTGTTTTGCTTTCTAATCCTTCTGCCAGCTTACCTTCTCTGTACCTGTTCATGGACCACCCTATCACCAACTCCTTGTGTAAAGGGCTGGATTCAAACCAAGTGACTGGGGGAAGAAGGTCTTCCAGGGATTTTGTGTGGACAGTGTCCTCTGTCAGTCACCTGCAGATTACACACCGGGACTGAGACTACGTGACAGAGTTTGAGTAATTCATACAAAGTTAATTGCTGCATGTGTAAATATATTCCATATAATGCATTCTTACAATGAATTGTTTGATCAATGTAATGAGCACGTAGGATTAAAATACTCTTAATGTTAACTCTTTTAAAAGGCCCATATATACACCATTTTCACCACGTATAGAGTTGAGGGTTTTTAAAGCAATTTTTTCTAGCTCTCAAATATCACTGACAGATACTAAACTTGTAAATGCACATTAAAGTAAGCATATGGTCACATTTATTTCTGAAATAGCTGGCAATAATTGTCTTTTTCCACTCCATGAAGAGATATTATGAAGACTTCTAGTGCATTAAAAAAATTAGTGAACTCTTTTTGATTAGTTTATGGTGATGAAAGTCACACTGTTGACAGTTCAAAAATAATAAGGAAGAGACCCCTCAAAATTAATGGAATTAACAGAGTAAAGCCATATAGGTCTCAAATCCAATCATTAGACAGATACTCTGAGGAAGTCTCTTAAAATATTTATTAAATACTGAAATCAGTCAAGGTTTTGGAGGTTGTTATAGCCTATTTAAAAATTACTGTGAGGCAAACACTTGCATTGAATTACCCATCATCCTATCAGGCTTCACAAATTATCTGCTGACATAAAGATATTTACCTTAAGAATGTTAAATAATTAGAAACTGCAAAACTGTTTATTTATTGACATTTGAACAACCAAACTGAAAAGCAATACAGAAATGCGGAGAACAGACAACTGTAATCTGCTTTCCTTTAGAATCTGCACTTTTAGAAGTGTAACGAAATGTTGTATTTCACATGATGCTCATTTGAGAAAAAGCTTCTTAGTCAAGTACTAGTGGTTTGAACAGGAAGATGGCCTTTAAGTAAAAAAAAAAAAAATTCTCTACTACATCAATTCTTACATTTTTCACTTTTCTGTATTATCATTTTCTAGTGACATCTGAAGAATATTGGTACCACCCAGTGTAAATTAAACATAAGAAAAATGTGGAAAACCAAAATATTTTCTCCAGTAAAAACTCTACAAGTATTCTGTGTAAAAAAGAAACTGGGTATGCTTCTCCTTACACCTTGACTGAATTCTTCTTTTCACTCTGCTCAAAAAATAATTTATTGATCCAGTGCTAAAAGGCAACACAGCTTCAAAGCTCCTTGAGAGGTCATCTGGGGAAATTTACTTAATTTTGTCAAACAACATCTGACAATTGACTAGATATCACTGATTGCTCGAAAGTATAATAAACTGAATTACAATCCTGTTGCAGGCAGAAAGAATATAATTGAAGATACAGCTAATGAGGAAAAAGAGGCCTTCAAAAGCAAGACATGCTAGCAGGGCATAGAGAGATCAAGTAAAATTTAACAACAATTAAATCAATAGAAAATGATGTCAGGAAAGCATAGAATTTTTAATACAGCACATTCTCACAAATAATGATTAACTGGGAATCATTATCTGAACTGGAGGTTATTGTCATCATTCTCCTTCACACTAAAAAGTGTTGAAACCAGCACTCAGGTGCCATGGGTGCTTTTCTTCCCTGCCTTGCGGCGGGGAGCGGAATTACAGCGTTTCACATTACATCACTTAGCAGAGCACAGCAAGAAAAAAAATATACTTAGGCTCCACCAGTGATGCAAGTCTACTGAAATCCTGCCAATTGAAAAATATCAACCTTTATGTTCAGGTTTCACTAAATAAGACACTAAAGATGTTCCCAAGGCTGCGTTTATGCCTTGCATCATCTGTCTGGCGATACACAAAAGTCTTTCCAAGGTCTTTATTGTTAGGGCCAGAAAGTTAAATGAGGCAATGCACTTACCAAGAGAAGGGAAAGCAGAGAAACTCAAAGACTGTCTCAAGCTGGTTTAATACTTTAAATGAAACATACAATAACAAATATTTCACATATTCTCACAACAGTATTTGTACTTGCAGAAAATGTTTCTCTGCATTCTGAAATTCATCTTAGAAAAGTCTCACTTGAAATCATCCTCTTCCAGTACTCTATGAATCACCCCATATGCACTCTTGCTCTTTACAGCCCACTCACTGCTATACCACACTGACGTGCCATCCTCAGGATTACAAAAGACGCTCCAACAAAGAGGGATCACCCACCGTTTTCTATAAATCATCTTGAACCTCATGGATTATTTTAACAAAGGTTGTTCAGACACACGTGCATATTTGGCTGTCTTGCACCGAAAAGAGAGAGAATCTGAAACAATGACAATATTATGCCCTAGAATTCAATACAGGACAATAATGACAACTTAGTGCAATAGGCTGAAAATGACAAAGTTATTTAGCTTCCCCTAACAAGTAGCATACGAAATGCAGCAGAGAAAAAAAGGGTATTTTTTTAGTCATAAATATTTACTGAAGAAATTAGGATGCCTATCAAGCACACCAATCATGGCCCAAAATGCTGAGGTTATATGGAAGCATAACAAGGTATTTCTCTTGATTCAGGAGAGACTAAGCAGGAGGGAAGCATGAAAGGAAGCCTTAAGAATCCCTGCTGAGCCTGACACCCAAGTTCTGCTTTCCATGTCTTTCTGTACTTCAATAAACATGAAATGAAAGTTTTACATTACTGTAAGGCAAAAAAGCCCACCCTGAAACACCACACCTTTTTCTCTAATTTAAAAGCCTTCCACTGTTCAACCTTCAACTACAAATGCATATTTTGAAGTTTTCAACGACACACTCCAACCGCTTTTCTCCATCTAAAGCAAATCATTCCTTCTTGGAGCTTTTATTTTTTTTAGACCTGGTACCTTGAACAACCAACCATTACATTGCAACTACTGCTCTCAAAGCTAAGCAGAATGGGTAAATCTACAGAAATGTCTCCTTTGGTTTGAACTGCAAAAAGCAAATGGTTTTTTTTCTCTCTCCCTATTCTATCTAGGCAAACATTTAACCAAGCATTTAACCAGGACTTCTGACTTGACTGAAATTTAAAACCCTAAATTCCAAAAAGCAGTCCAGAAAAAAAAGCTTTTGTCCTAGGTTTCAGGTAACTACTTCCCTAGAAGGGGAAGAGTCTTCCTACTTCACACACCTAGTGAGGTTATCATTTTAGTTTGAGTTGGCGTTGGACAATGGGATGGCAAGTAGTCATTTGGGATCCAAACGTGGTGGAGACTGCAATTATTGTATGCATATTAACACCACCACAATTATCTGATGCATATCAACACCACCATATTCCTGGTTCAACGCCCACTCCTCCCTGACAGAGCATAACCCATCCTGTGTCCATACCCAGGGTGCTGGTCTATGCCATAGGAAGCCATAACTCTTTGAGAGTACTTTCAATTCCTCTTGCTGTAGCTTGGTCACTGCATGCTCTAGCATGCAAAAATTTGTTAAGACAAAAGGTGTCAGATACTCCTCTCTAGGGCATTCAGCAGGTCCAGAAGGTGTCATTTATTCCTGCTTAGGGACATTGAGCTGGGCTGAGATATTTGTCTTGGAGGATAGACCACACTGCTTAGCCCCTGAGTCATTTCTATCAAACTACAATTAAACAGGAAAGACACAGAAACAGTCCAGGGTTCTCAACCGGGCAACCTCACTACTCCCATCCTCTCTTCCCTCGCTAGAGAAACTTCGCTCTCTCATAAGCAAAGACGCACTTTTGACACACTTTTTTCTGTTTTCTTATCTCTTATTTCTTATCCCCCACCCCCATTCATTACCAGCTATCTGTACTCACTTTTGTTCTTAATATTAAAGCTGAGGCAGTGTTCAGCATCAGACTGCCTCAAATAACTGCTTTATCTCCGACTGTGTGTCTCCCTAGACAGCATGGCACAGCGTAGCTCTGCCTGAAGCAGCTCAGGTGCTAGAAATCTCCATCTCCAGGGCAGCATGGGACCAGGCGTTGACTCCCACAGCGACAACAGAGATAAGCTGGCCTCTTCTGAGGTCTGTGCTGCTGCTCCTGGTATTAGAGGCAGCATGGTACAGGTGTGCCTAGCATCATTACAGCCATGTAAAGCAGCTCTGTATGAAAATTTGTGTATAACCAGCCTTTCAGATACCGCATGAGCAACAGCACGCCTACTCAGGTTCTCTGTGCTGGCCTTGGGCTAGTAAATCCTGCCAGGCCTGGGGAGGCTGCGAGCAGTTAGACTAGGTCTCTGAATCTCATGCTGGGATCTTGGGCTGCTTACTGCAAAGAGTTTAGACACACCCAGCACCCTGAACTCTGAGAGAGCTTGTTCGCTTGCGCATTTAATGCATGAATGCATTAAGGCTGGCTTGGATCTAATACTGAACCTAAGCCAAACTCCTCCTGGCACCTGCTGAGGATTGCAGAGCGGAAACACCCCATTTGGAGCCAGCAGGAACCAGCTCAGGTCCAGGCAGGGCCAGTGCCAAGCCCTGAGCAGGAACCCTTTGCACCACCGCAGCCTCTCCGACCTAGCTTGTCCGGCCTTCCACCTCGGATGGGCATTGCAGCCTCTCCACTGTCTGGGCTAAGGGAGAGTGATTGCACAGGCACACAGTAGTAGCGAAAGCAGAATAAAACCAATGGCACAGCGGCTGGCATGATCAGAGGGAGGGCCTGTGAGGAAGCGCAGCGCGCCGCTATCAGGGCTCATCTGGGGGCACAGAAAGGGAGGCAGGGTTGAACAAATCACAGGATCTGTGCCAATTATCCCCCAAATTGAAGTATGGTTTTCAATACCTGAAAGTATTGTTTTCAATACCTTGGACCTAGTGTAAAAAGTCTTTAATGGCTGGAGGACTTTACAGTAACCGGGACAGATTTCAAAACACGGAAGTGCTTATGTGCACGTGGTCGGCTAGTCGGGCATGCACAGACAAGGAAAACACTTGTCCACTCCACTTGTCCACACATCCGTAAATCTAAGAGCAAGTTCTCAGAGTTTCAGAATCCAGTGGATCACAGGCGGGTATAGATTTCAGACAGTATAGTTGTCAGTTATCTTTATTCCAGCCAAACTGCCTTTTTTTGTAGATTAGTGATATCTTAGCCTCAAAACCAAATAAAACTCAAATTACTAACTTAACATTAAATTCATCTTAAGAGTGTAACAACAGACTTCTATAAACTTACTATTGTTCTTGGTATTTCAATTGTGACTGTCGACTCTGTGGAAGCAGAAATTTTGTAACAAACATTAAGATTGGTAATGGACTAAGTACGAATGGAAGTGTCTTTACACGTGAGCACCTAGGGGCATACAGAAAAATCTTGGTGCTGGTGAATATGTGCATACGGAGAGAGCAAGTGACTGAAATCTGAGGGAATTAGTGAGAATGACTAAACTCAGGTTAAAATAAGTATCACCTTCCCCTTCTGTGAGCTCCACCAAGCTTTGCTGAATTCCCATATAAATGTTTCAGTGCATTCTGGCCTCCGTTTTCAGTATCAAGAATAAAGCCTCTAACTGCCTTCAGGGACATAAGTTTAGTTCTTACTGTAGTCAAAAGAACAAATACAAAAGTACAAATAAATAACGTACCTTTCCAAAAAGAAATTACAAATAAACCTAGGAGGAATTAGCAAGTAGGCAGAGAAGAGACAAAGCCACTACTCAAACTTCAAGTTTTCAATAATATTGTCAAAGCCCTTTTAAAAAAAAAAAAAAAACAAAAAAACCAACCCTAAATAATCAATAAATAAGAAGAAAGGCAAATACCTGGAGGGAAAGCCCCAAAAAATAAAGACTACAACCAATCAGTTAATTTTCACACTGGGAAAGGTCAGCGAGTCCATGCCAGACCTCGCAGAGATAAGGATGCTTGGACATCACCCGAAACAAGGAGGACGATGTAGATGCAGGGTGAGGCACAGGGCTGAGGATACTGCTCAGAGCCACAGGGACAAGGAGTACCCCAAAAACAGATTCAGTAACAAGTTTCCAGAGGGACTGTTACCAAAAAGATGATTTTGGCAGTGTAACAGTTAGCTCTTCAACAATATCAGTTTAACCCCCAAGCAATCAAAAAAAGCAAGCCAGAAGTTGGGAATTGGTAAGAATTAGAAGGAGGGGATGGGGGAAATCCTTCATTTTCCAACAGTATATTCCAGAGTATCCATGTATCCTGAGGGACACGCACCATTCCCATCTGCCCAGCTCAGAACAAGGTAACCGTTCGAACTAGTTTATAAGTGATCATCAGCGATGATCATGACCACTAAACGATTTCTGAAAAGAAAACAGCCATTTGCACTTAATCTTCAGGCCATCAAAAAGGCGGCTAGAGTAGTAGGGACTGTAAGAGGTAAGATAATAGATGGCATAAAATGGTTGAGTAAGAATTGACTTCGTAAATTTTTTTTAGTACAGGATATAGTGAACATTAAATGGAAGTTATGCACTAGACTTAGATACAAAATCTGCAACAAAGTCTACAAACGATGAGTGACTCATCACAAAGTGTAAGCAAGCCAGGACACGGGATGCTGTGAACACCAGAAGTCCGCAGGGGTTCACAAAGTAGGAAGACAAATTAAGTGAGGAAAGGTATTGAAGGATATTTAAAAAAAAAAACAAAAACCAACAACCAACCAAACAAAACCCACTCCAATTCAGAAAGCTACCAAGATGAAAAACTGCTACAGTGTATTACATATTCTTGCTGGCTCTCACTTATGTTCTCTCAGACACCCACGATCAGAGCCCAGACACTCTGGTAGTGGGACTTTTGGTCTGATCCAGTATGCTGCTCTTACCTTACTGATGGAAGTAGGACTAAATTCTGGGTGTAGGTATCTGCACTAGTGCAGAAAACCTGTGGTAGAGAGGTTTACCACCATGTTCTTCACACCTACATTGAAATTAATTAGGACTAAATAGGCACTACCATAAAAGTAGTCTAAACTTGGTCTAAAAAGCTCCCTTTAACTAAAAATTAATAGTCCAGTCAACAGAAATCAATGGAAGTAGGTGTCTCATGAGGAAAGGAATGGAGAAGGGCTCATTTGCTTGCTAGCCTCATGGTGTTAACCATTAGATCTAGACAAGAATAGTGGATAATATTCTCCGACTGGGGTCTGGGTGGCTCATTGCCCATCTCAGACCCACAGGAGCTCTGTTGCCCTGCGCCCCAGGCCAAGTCACATCTGAGCAAGTCAAGCAGAGGGAATGGGGCCCTGAGCAGTTACAGAACAAGCAAGGACTTGCGAGGAGTTTTTATTCTAGATTGCTTCTTTCACAGTAGGCCCAACGGCTGCTCACAGGTGGCGAATTAGGGCTCTGTCTGATAAAATATATCTTGTCTGACCTAAATTCGAGATGTAACACAAGAAGTAGGTGAGAACCCATGGAGTGTAGGAAAGTGATAAAGGGGAAGGCCTATTTTCTGGGGCAGAACCAAAAGAAAATGTCATTTCCTCATGCCTGAACTTGTGCATCTCCAGGAAGGACAGCCTCAGTTCCTCTCTGTTCACAGATGCTTCCTAGAGAGTTCTGCACCCATCCCCATCTTATGCATTTATGATTTTTTTAGGAGCTAATTGGTATGACAAATTAACCCCTTTCGATGAACACGTAAGCCCATTTCAGTCAATCAACACAAAAATTTACTATCATCGCTAGAGTGTAAGATTGACCTTAAAGATAAACTGCGGATTCAAGATTATTTCCAACTGCACCCAAGACGTCTCAGTTCAGAAGTTGAACATTACACACAGTCTGACTTTAAAAAAAAAAAAGTAAAAAATTCTGGCTCTAACAGACACAAATCAACTACAAAAATTAAGATTTTTAAATCTGCCAAAACATAAGAGTCAAAAAATCAATTTTTATTAAGAAATAAAGATTTAGTTAGAACAGATAATTGCTCTCAAATACAAATAAAATGTAAATTATAATTATCAAGTAACACCTAGGGGTAACATGAATTTAATAGTTCATCTTCTAATCAAGTTTGTCTTATAAATTTTGCTGTATTTCATTTTAATCATGTTTTAATGAGATTTGCCCAGTAAGATTGAAATAGGTTACTGTGCCGAGATGAACTGCCTCAGGGAAAGTGGGGAAAAAAGACCTGGGACAGACTCCCCTTCAGCATTGCATCACGCTGCCTTCATCTGTCAGCTCCATTCTCTACCAGCATGTCTGTGATCACAGAGATGGTGCTACAACAGCCTGTTACACATTTAATGAATCTGGCCCAGGAGAAGAATACAGGAGGACTTTCCTTTGTGTTTTCATTGCATATTTCTTTGATAAGAAAAAGACTGAGAGAAAACCTCACACACATGAGGCTACTGCCCTAGAGACAGTGTGGAATCTTTACATTTCCTTTCAAAGTATATAAACATAAGCCTGAGAGCAACAATGCAGCAGGGAGTGAAAGATGCCACAGCCAATTTCAAAGCAAATTAATATACAAATGTATATTAAACAGATCATTCTTCATCCACAGTTAACTCATATTTTCCTCCCAGCTTCATTGTAAGACAGCTTTGTACAAACCTCCTGTTGATATTAACTAGAATAAAAATCAGAAAACACAGCAATAATAGGCGTGTTTTCTATATTTATAAGGGGGTGATAGATTAATTTAATAGCTGTCCCACCACTAAATAATGCAACGAAAAGATATTACTGGTGCTAGCTTCACAAAAATGGAAAAAGGACTGAACAAATGGGATACAGATAGAAGAGATGAGATAGCAGGAACCAACAGATAAACAATTAGCACCATTAATTTGTGTACAGCTTTCTCCTCTCCCTTCATCCGCAAAGGCAATTTTATCTCAATTAGATTTATTAAAGCAAGGGCCAATGCTTTTCTACAAACTATGTACAAACAATGTGATCCCAACCTCTGTCAGATGACAGAGACTCAGGAGGGCCATGCCCACACCAGGGGTTTTAAGTACAGGTTGAAGTCTTTGACTTAACAGGGACAATTAACATTTTAGGAGAAGCTGAGTGTGCCCAGCTTGGCCTCGGACTGGAACCAGGTTCTCCAGGGTAGTTTTGCCCACTGGTTTCTTTTTAAGCTCTTCTCCATCACCTGTCCCTGACCCGGCTGGAGAACCGAACTCATGCACACCCAACTCCACAAAGTAATTGGGTGGGTGGGGGGGGCAGTGAGAAATCTGGCTGGATCCCCGAGGCCACCGTTTCCTCTGCAATTGACCATGGTGGCTCAGATCTCAAGCGTGTCTAGAGCACTAACGCTATCAGTAAAAATATTGGCTGCCCTGGTTAACAAGGAAATTACGGTAACAGAGGGTTGAGAACAAGCAGGGCATCTGTTGAAAAGAGTAGATTAATTGAGATATAGTATTATATAAAGCCTTAGAGCAAACAAGCAAGGAAAAAAAGGAAAGCTGTATCTACAAAAAGTCTGTTCATACAAAATACGCTATCCAAAGCAATATCCAATCTCTTAGCCTTATCTGTTATCTCCAACACCATTTCTCAGCAATATGAACTCTCTCTGCAGACCTGCCTAACCCCAGTACCCACACTTCCTCAGCCTTTTTCCAGAGGGCGCTGACAAGGTCATTTTAGTTCAAGCTTTGGGCAATATTTAAGCATCTTTTAATGTCATTCAGATGTCTAAATGCACTAAATCAACTGCTTCATATTCTATTGGCCACCTCTTCTTAAATACACGCCACCCTTAGCCTTTCTAATCTTAACTCCAGACACAGCAAAACTGAAACTCCCTCCACCTACTACATTTTGATTAGGCTACGGCTTTGTTTCTCCTTATACATTAAGATATATGTTAGTCTGTAATAACAAACAACAGAATCGAAACTGCCATTTGATCCTGCCTTTCTATAGGGAAAGTATTTGCATATTCAAGAGTCCACTCAAACGAGAAGGAATATACACACAACATGCTCTGTTCCCAAAGCTGATGTTCAATCCCATGATCACTTACGTGAAAGTCTACATTATCCTATAAATATATTGAAAAGTTATAATACAAAGGTATTTTCTTGTTCTCATTTTAAATTTTGTCCTTAAGACAATCCAATTCTCTCCATGTGGTTCTCCTCTCATTTTTTCCACAGTTTTCTAGTCTGCAGACTATTTCTTCTCTCAATACAGATGAAAACATTTTAGTTCTCTGCTTCTTCCACACAACTCTTTGAAAGAAATCTTTTGTTATCTTGCCATTACCAGTCACTTACCATCCCTTGAGAGCTCTAAGGTTTCATTTTCTGATCGCCTCCAACTGTCTGTTGTTTCTTACTTCCCTGCCCAGTGAAACCCTTACATTCACATTGACTAAGGAAAGGAGGGGGGAAATAAAGAACAAAGATGCCTATTTGCAATTTACTGGAAATTTGTATCGTAAGAGAAAAAATACAAACCCAAAAGACTACATTATAGCAAAGAATCACTGCCAGTCCAATTCGGCATGTAACAACCAATACACTGCAAAACCAGAAGAGCCTCTACACATGCAACTATTTAAAAAGAAGTCTGAATCGGTCCGCGCTCTCAACATGACTACACAGGAAGGCAATGTTGTCAGGCTGCCCTGAAGTTACAGCTATTTTGATACAAGAAAAGGTTGGAAATGCATTTAAAAGTCAAGCATGCTCATTGAGAGCACTGAGTCAAACCATACTCTCCCTGGCAGGAGGCTCTGCCCCACGGCCTGGTTTTGGGATGTGGTAGCTGCTCACATACCCTAAACGATACACCACCACTCCACAGACACTTTGCCATTTTGCGAGTTTGACACATTTCAGTTTTTCTGCTTTCATGATGCAAAGGCAAGTAACATTTGATAAAAGAATGACTGCAGAGTGATCTCATCTTCAACTATCAGCATACATTAAATCAAACAACTGAAGTGGAGCAAGTGTCTGTATAAAAAAATTATACAAAAATGTGACTTTCATTAAATGATTACATCTCTGGGGGAGACAAATCACATGCTTTTGAATCGTGCATTTATGCCATAAGTAATTAAAACAATAATTGTAAGTCAGTCCGGGTATGCATTCCCATGTTATAACAAGGTTGTTTTAAAACATGAATCAAGCATTAAAGATGCTTTGCTATCAAAGAAGATGAAAAAAAGCTGATGAAAAATCAGCGATCAGACTTTCAATTACTTTATTAAAAATAATTTTAAAATCCTAACATGTAATATAGTATTAGACCTTGAAAAAAGACATTGATTTGTACACAGCTATGAATTTCCTCCCAACTATTTCCAACAAGCTACTACATAGAACAGATCTCATCCGTATCATTCCTTACACACTCTTCTCCCTATTCCAGGTTTCAGTAGCTTGGAGTTATTGGTGTCTAACTGCTTTGGTCTGTATTTTAGGACACCAAAGCAAGTTAAAACCACAGCAACCAGGAGACAGAGAAAGTATCCAACAGCAGTTATTGCTACTCAACACTGCTTGCTAAATACAGACTAGGCATTAAGTAATGGAGGGGAAAAAGTACAAGGTTGGAGCCTTCATTACTGACTCTGGTTATTATGAAAAGCTTTAAAATTCTGACTAGGTAATCATGTCATACAAGGAAGGGAGGCTATCCTGAGTCCTGCAGGGATCCATGCTCAGGCTTATGCTGTTCAATGTATTCAGAAATGACCTGGAAAAGGAGCAAACTCCGAGGCTCCTAGAGTTCCTGTATCATTTTGACTGTAAAAGCAAGGACTGACCACAAGTAATTGAAGAAGGGCCTTGCAGCACGAAGTCAGCAGACAATAAAACACAGAATCATAGAATCATTAAGGTTGGAAAAGACCTCTAAGATCATCAAGTCCAACCGTTAACCCAACACCACCATGCCCCCTAAACCATGTCCCTAAGCGCCTCATCTACATGTCTTTTAAATACTTCCAGGGATGGAGACTCCACCACTTCCCTGGGCAGCCTGTCCCAAGGCCTGACCACTCTTTCAGTAAAGAAACTTTTCCTAATGTCCAGTCTAAACCTCCCCTGGTGCAACTTGAGGCCATTTCCTCTCGTCCTATCGCTGGTTACTTGGCAGAAGAGACCAACCCCCACCTCGCTACAACCTCCTTTCAGGTAGTTGTAGAGCGCGATGAGGTCTCCCCTCAGCCTCCTCTTCTCCAGGCTAAACAGCCCCAGTTCCTTCGGCCGCTCCTCATAAGACTTGTTCTCTAGACCCTTCAGCAGCTTCGTTGCCCTTCTCTGGACACGCTCCAGAGCATAAGAAAGTTAGACAAAAGTCAAGAAAGTCAGACAAAAAAAAAAAAGTCAAGAAAGTCAGACAAAAGCATAAGAAAGTCAAACAGCATAAGAAAGTCAGACAAAAAATTAGCTATACAATGAATTCTGAATTCATTGTTAAAAAAATATTAGAATGAAATACCGGGTGTGTGATTAGTGTTTCTAAGAAAGGTCAGTGCAATCCTCATCACTGGGTGAAAAAAAACAGACCAAATATTGGGAAAGCAACAGAGAAACATAATGTGATTTTTATGTATACTGTATATACGTATCTGATATTTACGGTATAAATCCATGATACAGCTGCATCTGCATTTGGTGTGTAATTTTTGCCCTCCCTCAAAAACCTCTTTTCTCCCTCAAATCTCAGGAAAAAACCCTACAGTCAGACTGGAAAACATTTTTGAAAACAATCTTCCAGTCTTGCCTTTTCTCTCATGTATAGAAATTGTTATTTCTCTTATTAGAAATAAAACAGTATCATCTTAATAGATTACTTTTTTAATAGACAAACAGTGGTCTGCAAAACTGGCTTTAGGATACAGATACTTTCTCACTAAGACTCACCAAAAAACATGAACTAATAGAATCCAACTTTTGTTTACTCAAAATGATTATGGAAGAGATCATATTAAAGACACCACTTGCTGCTGGGGAAAAAAAAAAAAAGAAAAAATATTTTCTGCTAAATATTCCCTCTCTTGCAATACATTTAGCACTTTTATTATGCAGAGATACTAGTTTTTTCTCACATCTCTGACAAAGGGACTGGAGTAAGCAGTGATCTAGAAATTAATTTAGAGTAGCTTGTTACTGACCATTAACAAGCTCAGACCATAAAGACAGCTAAACATGCTTGTGCAGAGACTTCCTAAATGCAAGAGAGACCAGTATCAGCTAGACGTACACTTACCATTTCAGACTGACCATAGCAGTAGCTCTACTAATCACAGAGATTAAAGGATATGCAGTCTGTCAGAAAAGGGAACAAAGACCTGTGGCTACAGGAGAAAAGCTCCCTGCTCACTGGGTTAGGATGCTTCATTTGCATTATTCTAAGCAAAACAGCTCTTGTCAGGAGGTTTTTGACCACCCATTCTCTTTCATTTCGCAGTGGAATTAGATGATATTATGTATAGCTAATTGTTTGAATTCTTAGAACAGGCCGAGTAAGCAGTAACGTAGGCTGGGCCACACTGATTTAATACAGCTTTGGAAAACAGAGGACTAGATCATCACTGTACTCACATCCGCAGCTTAAAACAAACTTGTGACCTTTTGGTCAGAAAGCCGTGTCAGCCTCTTCAAGGAAAGACTGCTTCCAGAATGATTAAACACAGTGTTAGGACTTAACCTTTCTCAAGCTGCCAGACCAGTGGTTCTACCCTCCCAGGGTGGTCAGGCACCCTTCTGTCCCTTGTTTAAATGAGCTTATGGGGTAAAGACATGGTGGAAGCTAACAGGTGTCACTCTGCAGTTACAGCTATTGCATGTCTGTATGTTCGCCTCCTCCCTGTATCAGTCCAAAGAAAAGGAAATAATTTCTGACTTGAGGAAGTCAAACTTCCCCTTGCTTCGTGCTTCATACAGGGCATGCCTGTGGCACACGAGCTCTGCAGATTGCTCAGCCAGACCGAAAGGCAGCGCCAGAGGGTTACGAGGAGTCGTACAAAAGAACAAGACCGAAGCCAACACTTTTAGCTCAGTAAGTGTGCAGGCAATAGAGAAAGGGGCCATTTCTTCCAGCAGCACTCTCACCCCGGGAAGTGATCACCGCTTTCCTTCTACTGTTCCATCGCGGCGCTGTTTCACATCCATTCACCTCGTACACATTTCGGGGTACATACTAGAAAAGCCAAGAACCAGCAATGGTAGTCAAGGGCTACGCCATCTCGGATCCTTGGTTTCATCAAGGCGTTTTGCACTTGGAGGCAAGAAGGGGAGAGACATGCTTAGTTTTGGAGAAGGAAGTACTCATGAAAAGTTTTGGACTGTGTTATGCCAATATACTGTCTTTCTAAGAACCAGACAGTCCCATTCATTCATCAAGATTACCCAGACACCAGCACCAACAAGATTTCCTAAAAAAAGAAGTTATATTTATATGAATGACACAGGGGAAAAATTTTCAAAAGTCAATTCTAAAGATAAATTAATTTGCTAATAAATGCCAAATTTGACAATGGATGAAAGCACTCAAAACCAAGACACATCAAGCCATACGTGCAAATATTAAATATATCTTTATGTGCCAACTATTGTAGTCTTCACTACAAGAGCTATAAAAACCTCTTTATGCAAAAGACTCTTCATTTGTATCCCATACACCATGGGAAAAATGTATGCATATACACGATTAATAAAAAAATTTGAGTTATAGTTAGTTCATTAAGTTTACAAACCCATGAGAATATCAGTTTCTTATATCAAACTATAGAATGGATTAATTCAGAACCAAGGTAAATGGTAGTTTTAGCTAGCTTTATAGCAAGGCCTAAAATAACACTGGACATTACAACTACATTTCCTAATTTAAAAGACTGATGTTGAACTAAAGTTTTACTTCAACTGCAGTGAAAATGTTATTTCTGAATAGATGCATATACAAGGGCAAGATTCATAGACCTCACTCTGAAAATGAAAATTCAAAGGAAGTATCACAGAAGAGTTTAGTTCAGTGTTCTAAACATGAGTCATTGCTATACACACCTTTCGTAGAAAATAAGTCAGCTTTCATAGGATGAAAGTGACAAGTTTTATTCCCTCTCACCCTACTATCATTTTTTATATCTGTATTTAAAAAAAACATAGATTTTAAGTAATTCTCTGCAACTCAAGGCCAGGGTAGATACCTAAGTTTTGTGTGTGAAATGAAGTGATAAACATTTCTGTGTCCACAAGCATTCAACACATATCATTTCACCTTTTACAAATTGAATAGGTTCGACAAAGAAAACATTTGGCAATGGTCTGCATAAACCATTTCAGAAAGATGATTTTTTTTTTCCTCCTCCTGTGCATTCAGAGCCAGCTGACGAGGCAGTGGGGAAAGGGGAAGAACACAAGAGAAGGAGTAACATTGTATGTATTTCCTCCCACTTCACCTTCCTTCTCCCATGTGTTATTTACCACAGGAGGTAACTTCATTCATGAGGTGCACTAATACTAATCCAGCAAAGAGAAGTTAGCATCCACATCACAGAGCTATTCTACTATTACTGTTCCCTCCCACTTTCAGTTTATTTTATAATATTTTATAAAGCTTGCTTAAGCATCTTACACAGGCCTAAATCATGCAGGTTGAGAAAAGTGAACAGCTCAGTCTGAGGAACTTATGGTCCATAAGTCTAGTACAGCAAGCAAGAACAGGAGCTTAGATATTCTATATTGCATGTGTGTTTCAAAACTGTCACATTGAAACACAATTTTAAACACTTATTTTAATAGCATTTGTCACATAACCTAATAGAGAATTTTATTTGCTCAAATACCTTTAAAAGAGTGCATGGAAAAGGTCTGGGGTTTGCATGGGAGCATAAGAGAGGTAAGAAAAGGAAAAAAAAACAGTTTATTTTTGTTTGAGAGGACTTCGTTACTGAAGTATGTTCAGCCACCACTGTGAATATTCCTGTTTCCGTGGGAATACCCACTTTATTTTCACCTGAAGGAAATGACTGCATCACTACTGCCTGGAGCAAGCTGCCAAATGACTTTACTTAAAGAGATTTCATTCTCCCCTTCCAAGTACTATCATCCTTCTCTGTTTCAGCACTTTCAGCACTTCAGGACCAGAAGGCAGACCATGAGCACAACAAGAAAGCGCCACCACCATTAGTCCCATATATTCAAGAGCAGAGATGTGAAAGCCATGCAAATCATAGGTATGTCCTTGATCAGACTGTCATTTAAGACCTGAGTGCACAATGTCTCCAGGACTAACTCCTGCCTACTTGAAACTGAGGGGTACAGGGAAAGCTGAGCTTAGCAGGAAGCCATGGGCTTTCTCAGCTGCTTCTTCGGTATTTAAGGAACATCAAACTTCATACCCCATTGTACTTTTATTTCTTTGAATATAAATTGTATGTAATCACTTAAAAGGAGCTTTTCTTAAGGTGCCTTCCAGCCAATTTTAACCAGAAATTATCACCATTAAAAAATCCTGAAAGTCAGCATCCCACTTCTCAGGTCTCAGAAATAATTATCATCCCCCTGAGGAGCACATCAGTATCCATCTGAATGTTACCTAGAAATGGCAGATTGAGAATACTACAGGAGTTTGTCTTCTAAAAGGATAGGCTCTGATTATCTCCATAACATTCAAATTCCTTATGGCCTGTAGCATTTGGGAGCTATATTTTGGTATTCACAGAACAGAGCTCTGCAGAAATGAAAACTAAGCCGATGGAAAAACTGTCTAGTTGTAGTAAGAGATATGAACACAAGTCACAGAACACAAGAAAACCTTTATTCTTTAAAATAGAAGGAAGAAACTATCTACATGCAAGCTACAGGTTGGGTTTTTTTTGCTTGCGTATTATGTGCGATACTAACATTTCACAAGTGCTTAAATCCGCTCCCCCCCTCCCCCACCCCCTTAAGTTTCTACTTTTTCTTCCTTGGCCTGTATATACTAAATGCACCTTGTAATGCAGGAAACACTGCCAAATGTTTCTCTGGGAAAAACACCAGGGTAATAAAGGTTTGGAAGAAATCTGGTGCTCAAACTAGACGATGTGAAAATATTTGAATGAAACTGGGCAGAAGCCACAGTGAAATACAAAAATGAAACTAGTTTGGGGGGACAAAAAAAGATGCTTCCAGTTAAATCTGTTAGTAGGGAACCCTGGCTGCTGAGTACATCGAAGATTTTAGCTTTCCAAAAGGAAACATTACCTTTGTAAGAGACTTTCTTTCTCATGTCTATCTAATAGGGAGTGGCACATTTCAGGCATTCAGAGCATAAAGCAATGACAACAATGCAGAGTCATGTGAAGCTGTTCTGTGCCAGCTGTGTAACCTTCCTGAAATTTCATTCACTAAAAGGTCAAGAACTTGTGGTACTGTACGTATGGGGCCTTTTAGAAATTATTTGGAGTTCAACTGCCTTGTAGTTTAACACAAAGCTAACATTTCACTGATTTGCTTGGTAATGTGACACGTCATCCACATACGTTCTGCCGTGCAGGAAATGCATTTGGTCTTTTGTGTTGTTTTTGGAACCAAGTGGCTCTCTGCCTTAGGAAAAACGTTATAGGGGGTATGATGGACAACAGCAATTTCCAATTTTACCTACACAAATCAGATTGTTTGTAATGATACTAAACAAAGAAGCTATCCACCTTGAAAGCTATAAAAAAAAAAAAATCACAATTCAGATTTTATATTCATAATTTTAAATTAAAAAAATGAAGTCATCTAACCTGAAAATATCAAGGATTTGGAAAATGGTATTCTGCCGAGCCTAATCCTAATGTGCTCGGTTATAAACAAACATATATAACCCAGCAAAATGTAGCCTCTGGCTTAAAAACAATCCTGTATTAAAGCCATAGGTAATCTGTCTTACATAATGCTATTTGCATTTTGTAATCCTGTTAAAAATACTTGTGACATCAAATCAATGTCTTCTATTCACAAATGCAACATCCAAACCAGGAGTTGCACTCATGTAATAGAGCTGCTTTTGGGCTTTTTCTTTATTTTATGATTAGTCCTTTTGTAGCATTTGTGGTACACATAAACAGCACAGTGGTATGAACTGAAGTTTAATCTTTTAGTACAAATGCAAATTAAATTAGAGAACTATCACCACTTGTCCTAGGAAATTAAACTAGAGCCTGATGTTCCAGTTTGGTGAATTACTCACATCTGGGGGGGATGGGATGGTAACACAAAATTTTGCCATTAATAAAGCAGATTATAACTTTTGGGTGGGAAGTTAATATTAAACTTCATGCTAACCCACCTTACCCCACTTAAATTCTGAACAGCAATTCAGTTTGTAGCATCAAAAAGTCCCAGGATGTAGGCAAATACCCAAATACACTACACAAGTCCCAACTGAGCCTTAGAATTTCCTAGAGAGTTGGCTTCATTCATCCCCCTGTGCACAGAAGCACATGTTCTGGGTAGATAAACGCTTATCTTCTATGTAACACTCTACAGCTCTCTAAGTAGATGTGATTAAGCACCTGAAGTCTGCAAGAGTTCTCTAGGAGAACTGGAAAAGTCAGATGTGATGGGGATCACAACTACATCTGAGAAGCAGAAACAGTAATACTCCTGCCCACTTTCTCCTCAGCCGGGTGGTTAGAGCACATACCTAAGGATGGGTGATCCAACTTGCAAGCCTCATGTGAGAAGACCTGGTTGAGCAGGGCTGATGATGATTTACTACAGAATGAAGGCTTATCAGAGAGCGTGATCTGGCACACCAGTTCTCCCAGCCATTCCCTGTTGCACAGGGGTTCAGAGCAGAAGGAAATTTTCACATAGCACACCCTGGGTGCTGGCAGTTAGGACATAGAGAACAGAAGTGACTGAGACCCCGTGAAGGCCAGCAAAAAACCAGAACCAAGATCTCCCACTTCTTCTGTGCCCTGATCACTGGAAAAAGTGTTTTCTTCCTTCCAATACTTCTGAAACGTCTACCTGCAGAAGAACTGTAGACAGACTTGTTCTGAAATGGAGAGAGGACATATCACAGATTTAGAGAGTAGTTACGGTTGGAAGGGACTTCTGGAAGTCACCTGGTTTAAACATTTGTCTCCCACCCTGTTCAGCATGGGAACAAATTCGAAGTTAGATACAATATCTTAATGATTTCTTAATGCTTTTAATGAAAGACAGACAAGCACTTCATTGGACTGGTCTTCAGAGAGTTCTTATTTTTCATCATGAGGCAAAATGCTAAAAAACAAAGTTGTATTGGGCAGGCTGGCTTGTTACCCTATACCAAATAGTTCATATTCTGGTACAGCTCAGTTTAAGTCAGGAGGACAGGATTTCACTATTAGTACATACAAACGCACACAGCTACGTTTACAGATATGTTCAATTATTACACTAACATTTCTCAGAAAGATATCCTAAAGAGTCCAGTAGGTTTCCAAGCCCTGAGCTGGTTTAGTTTTAAGTCTGATGTTCTCTTTAAATTTGCAAATACAAGTGCTGTATGTCCTACCAAGTCTGGCGTTCACTTAGCATAATAACAAAGATCCATCCAGCCCAAGGTCTCATCTCTGACAGCAGCTAAAAGCAGATGCGCAAGGGAGAAGGATATGTTTGTGGCAATACTCTCTCAGCCTTCATCAACCGAAACCTCAGTCTTGCTGTAATTTCCCATTGCTCAACTCTACTGCTATACTGTCCTGATGAAGTACTAACATTTTTACACCATTGCTGTCATCAAAATAAAGACCTCCAATTGCAGAAGCTATAGTACGCTATTTGAAACATTACATGCTGTTAGTGGGAATGGCTGTAAAGTTAGCAATAAACACTAGTACAGGAGCTACACTTAAGACATACTGTGCTTCCATAAAAAAGGCAAAATACCATAAAATTTTTCCAGAAGCTTTTTCAAGTGTGCATCAGTTCCTTTATCTTGATCTTACTATCAAATTATGGTCTAAAACAATATACTGCATGTTGTGGCAAGATCTACAGAATTTATAATTGTGGAGGAAAAAAAGAAGAATGAAATTCAAGTGTGTCCTATAGTTAAAGTCCTAGGTATCAGGACCATGTCTGGGTGCATACCCAGCACACTTACTCACCAGCTCCCAGCATGATCCAGGAACTGTTCAGCTGAAATCTCTCAGATCAGCCCCTTGTAGCCCCCGTGCAGCATGGTGACTGACTGAACTCCCACCTGCCTTCACAACGAGGCAGCTGGTAAACAGGACCTCTCCAGCTGGGAACTGTGGCCAGTCCCTGAAGTTTCCCCAGGCAGCTCCTGCTGTGCATAGGCCAACTGATAGGAGTTGCTTGTATGCTTAAATGTACAAAAGCATCCCAGGTCAAGAATCTGACATTCACAGAGACTCCCCAAGGCAGCTGAAACTGTTCCTGGTTACGTAGCAGTCTCCTGTATATATGCAAGACAGATGGGAAATGTTTCATACACAGCTTAATGTAACCAAGAAAAACAGATCGTGCATAAACAGCAGAAAACATTTTGTGGAGTCTCATCTAATCCAGCTGAACAGACTCCCATCACCATCCAGTAAAGGACCATCAGACCCTATTGAGAGAGTAGATTCCCCTGAAGAGCATTACCCAACGCAACAGAAACCAGTCAATTACTTTTCCCATCCACCCTTTAAACAAACAGCTGTCTGACTGTGCAACAATATCGGGAAAGTTATTTGGAGACAAAGGATTACATTGTCTTTTTCAAGGAAAACACTATGGTCACTTCCCAACATTTGCCATTACATTAAGCTCACTTCATCTGCATCTGTGTTGCTTCCTTAATGGTGTCCAGATTAAAGTTTTTGGCATAATACCTAGAAATTTTTTTTTATCAAAGTTGCACTGAACTACATGACGGAAAGTGATCAAAAGCCCAATTCAAGCTTCAGATTAATCCTACAGGTATTACTCCCATTTTACATAGACAGCAGACCAGAAAAAGCCCTAAAGACTGAGACATTTTCATGTAATCTTAAAGTAATGACACCAGATGGAAAAATAAAACCCCACACATTTCTCACATATTTTTCTCAAATACTTGAAGTAAATTCACTGTATCACCAGTGCTCCTGCAAGTACTACCCAGACAGGATTAGAAGAGTGTTTCCTGAGTGAAGGTTGCATCTACCACTTCGATTACAAGTTCCCAGATCAGTCCAAGTGTAATCAGCTTCACAACTCTGGCTTCTCAAAAAAACCAACCACAACACCCAAGTGTGCTTTTATTTTTATTTCTTTATATACACCATTAAGTGATTCCAACAGTTTTCCTTAGATATGACCTTTATACCTCAACTGTCTTGAACTGATATTGATGGGTGGCGGCATATCTTACACACAAGTTACACCTTAGGACCAGCTGGGAACCGGTGCTGATGTGCAATACAGTCATCGCCTCATAAGCTATCATTCCCACCTTCATTTCCCCACCCCCACCAACCTTAAACAGCACAGTTAATTTTCAATTATCCAAGGCAGTAAAGGGTCAGATAATCAAGAAAAAAAAACACAGGGTAATACATTTGTATATGTATTAAGTTACAGAAGAACACTCAACAGTATAACTGATGCCAAAGAGGTCAAATCAGACAGCACTGCATAAAAGTAACTCTCCTGCTCTCTGACCTGAGCTTGCTCACTGGAAGCCAATTTGGGCACTTCTACATTTATAGTACAGTTAATACATAACCTAATAATACATACAATAAATACAAATAAATTAACCTTAGCAGAAACCACAGCTTGGAGAATAAACAGAAATACACATAATGGAAAGCCTTTTATTTAAAGCTATTCTATGATGATACTTCTAATGATTACAAATTGCCAGTGTTAAAACCATTATCAATTCTCAGCACAGTTGGCTGGATGTGTAAGGGAAGCTCCACCCCCCCACACACCCCCCCTTCAAAATGTAATGAAATAAAGTCTCAAGACTCATCACCTTTCTGTCATCAAGTTTTGTATTTGTTAATCTAATTAATAATTTGATTACAACAGAATATCATCCATTCATGCTGAAGATCAAGTCAGTGAGGATAATCTGGCCATGCTGGTTCTCCAAATTCTATGGTGCCAACTCCCTCAGCCACCTGCAGGATGTTATATTTTCTTTACAATATAGTTGCTAGCCTTCCAGTACTGAAGCACTATTCAGAATTAAACTAGCTGGATATAAATCCACGTTTTCCTTTCCATATCTCCAATAAGATTAAGGGCTTCAAATCCAGCTTTGTTAATAGCAAAGAAAACTTTTGACAAGTAAGGTACACTATATGAAATGCTTCTAAAAGTAGAATACTTACACTAAACATATCCTTTCACACACTGTTTTTAAACTCTGGTACTGAACAGCATAACAGTAATATTTTTTTCTGACCAATGTGAATATATTTAGTGGAGCAAGCTTTAATATTCTTTAAAAACGTTAAGTGTTAAAAAACTGTACTGCATAGTACTCATTAATTGTGTCTAGGAGCTGTAATCATAAATTACAATCTCATTAGGACTGGTAGTGTATGGACAGATAGCGATAGCCTCAAAGAACACACAGAATTTGCAAAATAATTTTGTATGAAAACTCAGAAGTCATTATACAGCAAACAAAGGTTTTAAGATACTTACTTCAAAGTCTGACTGTCTAATGATATTTAAGTATGTAAGCCTTCTTAAAAGGAACCTTTAAGTTTTGTTTTACAGTTCTGTGCCTACTATTACACAATTGTACTCAAAAAGACTTACATACTAATTACTTGCCTGTGCCTGAATAGCAGGTATTTAAAAAAAAATCTATCATAGGATGGTAGAAACAGCAATGAAGGGATAAAGAAGACAAGGGAACTAAAAAATGTTGTTTTTCTGAGTCCTACTTACAGACTTGCAAGCGTTTAATTTTGGACTCTGTGCAAGTCTTTGTTTGAGGATTAGTGTTGAGAAATTGAGTTACATTACCAAGGTTGAGTTACATTTTGTATTCTATCAGAAAAGTGATGGGTTGTTTCTTCCAGCAATATTTAGTGTTAAAAATTATCAATAGCTCTATTTTTGATAGGTAATATTTAATGTTGAATGGCAATATATTTAAAAGTACATAAAATGTTTTAAATTCCAAGTCATATTCCAAGGCAATGCCAACACAATATCAAATTAGTTCCTTTTTTTGTTAATTATAAAACTAAATTAATATTGAAACTGGGGAAAAAATAATCTAATTATAATCAAGTAATTAATTATGAAATGCAAATTCATAATTCCACTAATCTGAATTCTATTTTTGAAAAATATCAAATACTAGTCAAAGTAGTGCATTAGCTCACCATAGTGAATTATAAATTATTTCCCACAACCACAGATAAAACCTTCCATTAATGAAAGTAAATACTCAACTATTTTTATAGACATGCTTTCAGAAACAGATGTCTCACTCCATCCTTTACCATCCAGGATAAGTCAGGCACTCAACTTTAGGGACCAGAATCTTCAGAGAAACATGTGCTTGCACTAACTTCTACTAACTTGCCATTTCATCTCAGCATTCTGTCACAATTCAGATTGTGTGTGTGCGTGTGTGTTTGCACTATTTCTGTTAACTTAATTCTTTGCCAATTCAGACAATACTTCATAGTTATGAGCATCTAAAAAAATAGCTTGAGGTTTTGTTTTAGTAAACAAGAAATCATGGCTCTATTCTGTTAGTAGCTATTTGTATGTAATTAAATAGACCTCTTCTCTTTGCTCTGTCTCCCCTCGCTTTGTTATCTTCCACACTTTCTTCTCGTTTCAGCACTTTCTCACTCTTATCTTTTCCTTTCCAATTAATATGCCTTTTTATTAGCAGTCAAACCAGGAAGCTATGTATTTGTTTGTAATTTGAACTTTCCCATCTAAAATAATAAAAATACTGTATTTATTTACTTTAGCCTGCTGTGTGAAACTTGTTGAGTATGGTTAGTAACTTTCAATATAATCTCAGTTAAACTAAGCGGGGCAGGGGGAGAGGGGAACAACTCACAGAAATCCTTGACTCTTTTAGGACAGCTTTACCTCAGAAGAGAAGAGAAACACACATAAGTGCCTATATAACATACTGAACATAAAGGCTAATCTTCCCACTAATGCTAACTTTTGCATTAGCTCTGGCACCCATTTAACTTGCAACAGATTACAGATACTGCACATGTTCTCAGCAACAGTGTTTCTGTCACTATATTTAAGGGACAGAATTCAGCCATTATAGAGAGTTGTCAAGTCTCATAATTTTAACTGAATTTTTCAAAAACCCAGATGCAAAAATCAACCGATTATTAGGAGCAACTCAGGTTTATTTTTAGATGTTTCTAGACACAGAAAAAAAAAGAAGCTAGGACACATTAGCCAAGTGAACTATGAAGATACAAATCTTAATAAATCATTAATTCCTATGATACCCTTGAGTGTCTGACGCTGTCACTTCTGCTAAGTACATTTCCCTGGATGAGATGAGAAACCTACTCCCATATTTCAATGCCAAGGGGGTGAGAAGGTTGTGAAGAAGTACATAAACTTTAGAAGTAACTTGGAGAAATTCCTCCACATGAAGTTTTGAGGATGGTATCTTCAAACCATCTTACAAAGGATCTCTCCAAAAATCCTGCTGTTAAGGGAACTGTGCCTGCTGGAAATGACAGTGGGGAAATTGGAAATCTGGGGCAGCGTTTAAGGCTATTTCAATGATGCTTCACTCCAGCACAACTGGTAGAATTGAGACCCCCAGAGCACAACTAAAGCTCTTAAGACTTGCCTCTAAAGAATGCTGTGACTTTGAAACAACAGGATAAAGACTTTGCTTTCCTTAGAAAAACTGTCTAGGTTTTAGAGGAAAATAATTCAAAGAAAAGACGCCACCATTGTAGCTTGAGATTATGCATGAGCAGTAAAAGCCAACACACGACATGCTCTAATTAAGCACCTTTATTTACCAAGAAAGCTAAATAAAAATTACTGAACATCATCTTTCACTAAAAACTACAGTACAGCATTCCTGAAAAAGGCTTCTTTATTGAAGTATTTAATTTTAGGCCCATAATGTTAAATATTTTCCATGATACTCTGACGAGCAAAATTACACACTATAAAGGACATAAGTGTTATTAATAATAAAAAGGAAAATAATATGCAAATGCTGGGGGATCTTTGTGAAAACACGAACTTTAATTCAGACAGAATTAAATTATTCTTTAACTGTAAGAGAGAAACTATTGAGAAAGGAGTGTATTTTTCATTTTCAAATGAAGGTGGACACAGTCCTAGAAAACATGCCTGAACTAAAATTACTGGTCTCAATATAAAGGTAAATGGGTTAAGCTTAACAACTCATTATTTACAGGTCAAACTACATGATCTGATGAACTGTTCTGACTTCCATTGAAGTCCACAGGTGACTTCTAAGTAGATGTCAAAAACCACAGGTGACTTCTAAGTAGATGTATTTACTTTCATCTTAAACATTAAATAGTATTATACTTTGTCAGTGTATGAAATTCTGTGCATCTGTACTGTGTTATTTATTCAGTTATTATCTCACTGTATCTTTACAGGCATAGGCAGTCTCCTTTCTAAGGATTTTGGTTTGGAGTCATTAAACAATGTGTCTGCCCTCTGGTGGTCACACTCACCTTCAGATGTTCCCACATTTTAATCTTTTTTTAAGTTAAAAATGCACTTTATACAACTAACACCTACAAGGTCTAACAGATAATTTAGCTTTTAATCACCCTGGGCTGTCTTGCTTTCCAGTTATGTAATTGCTTATATTTCAACTTTATCATGCAGAAATAGCCCGCACATAATTTAAGATGTTCCTCGTTTTGTCCGTATCTAGAACCAAGTTTAGACACCGATTTTTAAAGCGTGTATACATACATCCAGGAAAAAGTTAGAGAAAACCGTTTCCCAGCTCTAAGCCTTCATCGTCAAGGAAGCAGTAGCTGGAATCCTCTCTCCCTCATTATTTGATGCTTTGAAAGACATTAGATGATGTAAAAACCACACAGACAAAGTTCAGGAGGATTCAAAATACACTTGGTATGTAGAACACTGACATCAGATTTGTTGGTTGTTTTAGATGTCTAGCCAAAAACCAGCTCATGAGTAGACAAAAGCAAGCCAAACAATACGTAAGGTACATACAGCTCCAATATGAAGGGTGGGTGCCTTCATACCCCCTCAGTACACCCTTGTAGTACTACTTGGACTGGGTTGCAGTAATAGTGATAATAGTTCTCATCTGCCCCATGTCCTAATCAAACCTACGCGTAAGGAAGAATAATGACACCTGCAACAGAAAGAAGAGCTCAGAAGACTGTGGATTCTCTGCAATGGCCTCAAGAACATATACGCCCCCTTCCACCTTCATTGCCAAAATATTCCCTATCTTTGGGTGTCTCTGAACTTCACTATAAATAATAAATAAACGTGGTGGTAACCGGAAGTAAGAATCTTTTACGTTTGGTGAAAAGACCATATCCTGTCCGACATCTCCAGTGACAAGGGCTCTTGTCTTCATGACTTACAGACTTGATCATTGCAATACTGAAATGATATCCCCACACTCCAGAGAAAGCAACAACTTCCTCAAAACATGACAGGACTCTGCCACACACAGACTCTGGCTTTCAGTGTTATTCAGAACTCAATTCACGATGTGAAAAATGGGTTGCCATTATGTCCTGAACTGATTTAACAACAACAAAGCCTACTCACGCTGGAATCATTAAATTGCTCATAACTGAAAATGCTCACCATCCATGGAGAACACAACTCTTCACAGCAGCTGGACCCAGAACACAAAACTTACTGCTCCAAGACTCAAGAATGACTAGAGGCCTCAGTTTATCCAACACTACATGTAAAAACTCCATTTCTGTTCTTTTCTCTTTTAATGCAGAGCTCCCCTGTTGTAAACTTACCCAAGTCCTGTACAGTTTTGAAAGGATGGGAAAGGAAAAGAAATATATCTCCCTTTTCCGAGCTTCAGTAAGAAATACCTAGTCAAAACAGATTAAAAAACAGTAAAATGGCTAGCACAGCCTATTAACATCTCATCTCACCTCACCCAAAGCAAGAACCAGATTTTGATTGTATGTGGCCATGTAACAACTGCAACAAAATTACCAAATTCAGCTGAGCTGACAATGATACTTTCCATTTTCAAGAAAAGAACCGCAACTTAAGGGGGTTAAACTTCCTATCGTATATTTATTTTGTCCGGACACCACAGCATTGGTCTACAGGTGGGGGGGGCTTAGTGCAGGGACCCACAGCTTACTGAACATGGCAGTAACCAAACCACTAAACCTGTTTATCCCACCCAAAGAATAGCCATGGCCAAGCTTACATCATCCTGATATTACTTGAAAATTGTAATGAGGAAGGCACATCAAGCACCTCCTGCATTTTGATTCCCCTAGAGATGTAAACAGCAGCAGTCCTTCTAAACACTGGAGAAGTAGCGAAGAGGACCATCCATCCTGTTACGAAGGGTAACTTGTGGTGTACAAGCCTACTGATGAACAACTGATGAAAAGCCCTTTAAATGACAGGGAATATGCCATGAAGATAACAGGGGTATGTAATGTTTTCCTTCAAATTGCTTGATTTGATAATTCCTAGCAAAAAAAAAGCCAATAGTAAGGCAAATTCTTGTTTTTCTTCTTCTGCCCCCCTTCAAGTAACTCATTTCCCTGCTTTTGATGTGCTCTTCAAAATTCTTCCCTCCCTCAGGACTGGTTGCACTTCCCACTTCATACTGAGGAGCTATCCCCTGCTTCATCCCACACACTTTTATACATGAGTTGTACACACATTCCTTCTCAATCTATTCTACTCAGAGCTCCCAAGACTGTTGCCTTTTCCCTTTAAGATTTCCAGTGACTTTTATTCCCAACTGCCTCACTTCTACCACTTCTTTCTAATGTAAAAGTCAATAATACATTTTGTTCTTCATCCTTCTCCTCATACAGTAGTCCTCCTCATGGACCTTTTTTTTTTCCCCCCATAATTCATCATCTTCTGCCTCTTTCTTTGAATTTTGTTCGTTTCTACTGCCCTGCCCATACTACAATATTCAGCGGGAAGACTTCTCTTGGCCAGTGCCTATGCACTGGTCGGTTAACTCCATGGTATTGTTCTCCACCAGCAGAACTGTTCCCCGACTCCAAATCTTGTACAACAGCTGGCTTTTGCACTAATTGATTATATACAATGCCTTTGCATACACACAGACACACACGGAGCCCTACAGTGTTGTGACATTGTAAAGGCAACTCCTTTAGATGAGCCCTCAGAATCAAGTTGGACAAACACAGCAACACTGAAAAAACGGAAAAAAGGGAAGTTAGAAGCCAGGGGCACAGCTCAGAACGTCAAAGAAAATCTGTACTCATGTATAAAGACTGTCAGCTCCTCACTTAGGTAACAGTCTAAAGGAAAACGGTATGTTAATATTCTGGGTGGCTGTCTGGAAAAGCCTAATTAGTGGCCAAATGCTAACTCATACAACCAGGAAGTTATGGATCAACTTTTGTTTTCCTCAAAAAAGCCGTTACACAGTAACAATTACATACTTTAAACCAGAGGCAATTAAAAGGTCATATATACCTAATGCTGCAGACAAAGTATTAGGACAACTTTATTCCCACTAGGATGCATCCAAATTCAGCAATCTTACGTGAGTATTTACAGAATTTAGAGAGACTACGTTCGTACTGATTCTGTCTGATTTAATCGACAATTTAGACAGCTAGTTCCTTTCTAATGTGGCTGTTTTTTAAAGTTATCACGTCCTCATAAGTTGAACCAGCCTTTTTTTTCCTCGCTTGGCTATTTTTGTGCATCCGAGATGCTCTGCATGAAATGCTGCTTTTTATATAAAGTTTGGTTGCCTAAAGTAGAATGGGGGTACTGTGAGCTCTTACAGAAACATTTTATAATTCAAGCTGTTATGCTTCCATACTAAAAAGTTAACAAGGGGAAAGCTGTAATCACATTATGAATTGAGCCATTTCAAAACCGAAACAGTGTAGGAAAACAGTGTATTCACAAAATGAATACTACGATACATTTATCCCGATTCATACAGCAAAACAAAAAAAATGGGACGCTTCTTACAACAGTTAATAGAGGATCCAGATGAACATTTCTGTACTTATTCAACGTTTACTAGAAGGGAGAAGCAATCCAGAGGAGTATTTGCAATGCAATTAGGCTAGACAACCAAGTCTGAATGTATGCCAGCTGCAGGGGCCTGCCCTTAATTCTCACAATCAAATGTCTAGTGTGTCGCACAGTGTCTAGCATCAGTATCTCCAGTATTAGAAGTCTCATCAGATACGTACTTTTTACTGAGCATCTTAATCGGGGTCTGAACACGTATCTAGCTGTACCTTCTAGCAGTCTATATGCCAGTCCATCACCATCTGTCAGTTAAAGCTTCCACAGATAGAAAAAAATCAATTCAAACAAATGTGTTCCGCACTCAAACTAAGCTATCATTCACATTTCAATATAGGACTTGAATTCCTTTTCAGTGTTCTTCAACTTTGACCCAGCTCTACCCCCTCCTTCACTGAAAAGGGCAAAGACAACAGCTCAGCAAGTGGGACAGGCAAAACAGACCTCCTTTGTTCACTTTTTCCCTTTCAGTTTTCTATTGAGGTAAATAACTGAAAGCTCAGCCAGCCTCCAGTAGCTCAGAAGAAAGCAATATAGCTAGCTTGCAACTATCCTTTCCTAGTTAACAAATAATAGGACAAAACTTATGGTGCATCGTGTTAATCTTATTATTGGAGATTAACTCTTTACAAATTCCCTTAATATTATATACAAGACAATATTCATAAATGCGTAAGTTACAGTATTAATACTAAACTGAATAGGCAATACCCATACTTACCAATTTAAAATGCAACAAATTATCACTGCAGAGAAAGTATAACTGAATTTTTTGAATACTATCAGCCCACTCAGGAAGGCAAAATCAAATTCATTGCATACTGCCCAGCAGACAACCTCCTACATTATTCCCTCAGCTTACATTACCAACATGTACTTTCTCTGTATGGCTTCCCATTTTACCAACTCTGTTCATAAAACATAACAAAGTGAACATATCCAGTGAAAACTGAATAGCACAATTTTACTGTACTATTCCAATAATAACGGAAGGTAAGTAATTGCAATTCAAGGTGATTTGGGACAACTGAATAAAACTACAGACTAACAGCAATTCCACAGCTGCAGGCAAAACAGATTTAATTTTTAGACTGATTGAGCTATTTGAGCTGTGCAATAATCTATTAACAGAAACGCAAACCCTTAGTGTATTCAGTATGTTTTACGTCCAGATACTCATTGAGAGTCATTTCCCTAC
>NW_009235735.1:40370-42291 GCF_000690835.1 Fulmarus glacialis
ACTAGCATTACCTTTTCCTGACTTTAAATCAGAATCCTCAAACCAATAAAATTTGTCAATTAGAGAGACATCTCATTAACCCCAAGAAATTCTAACTTGGTTACTAAAGCTTCTGCCGTCACCTTTTTGAGCACCAGAAACACCAAAGCACAACAAGCTAACAGGAGGTATCAGTAAGCAAGCATCCACTGGATTTGTTATTTAATTTCATTTCCTGGAAGTAAAGACCATTTTAAAAAGCCGAATTTTCTTATTACAACCCTTCTTATGAAACAAGCTGTGGTACATGTGATAAATATTACACTTTCTGCAAGAAGATAAGGAATCATAACTAAGGCTCAGATTCTGGCGATCTCACTCACCTTGAACATTATTACTTTTGAGTATTTTTACTGTGGCCAGTAAGACTAAATTACAGAACTAAGATATCAATACGGGTATGATTGTGGATTTATTCCACAAGTTGTGAAGAGAGTTTTAGCTCTATCATTAACACCAGCTGGTACACACTACCCCGTCATCCGATGTGGTCCCACAGCTGTACAGTTTTCCTTTAGCTACGTCGCCTTTGCACAATCCAGAATGTGAATTCATTCAATGGATTCTGAGTTCTGTCAACATCAAGCTGCTTTCTGGTTTTGCTTTTTTACATCCAATATTCTCAGAATACAACACTTTCCCAATTCTATATTGATATAGTCTGACAGCTAATTTTAGACACCCAAGAGAATTTCACAGTACTTCAAAATTTAAATAAGTTACTTTCACAGACTTTGGTATCAAACTCTTTAGCAACTCTGGTCACTCGCTTTGCAATTTCTATTCAAAACTAAGGACAACCATCAACTAAAAAAATGCCTGAGGTGTACTCATACAAATGGTAATATCAAACAGATTAGACAAATATTAAAAATATGCTGCACCTGCAAGTCAGTTTTCTGACTTCTAGGTCCTTTGAGCTAGTATGTAACACTGCAGTATCCTTCTCTTTCTGGCTGATATCCTTTGCCAAAGGATACCGGGAAGATGCATCTCTTGGCATATACACTGCTCTCAAACTCAAAATGAACTCCAGGTGCCTTCTGATGGCGTACAGTGACCTATTCTATGCACAGCCCCATATAATTACTGTCCGTAGATTATCACATCAATTATGTTAAATTATGGAAGAAGTTGAAATGATTAATAGTACACCTGTTAGATGCAATGAAGTTTTCAGGTTTCATCTACCTTTTCCATAATATACTTAATTAAGAATCAAAATGCACTTTAATACTCAGAAACAGAGAAAAAAATATGCAAAACCAGGAACATTTAGAAAACAGAAACCCAGGTGGTTAATACCAGCTTCTTGAGTCAGTAGGAGGTTGTTTTGAATAAACAGTGAAAAGATGGACCTTCACGGATAAAAGAATGTCTTATCATAATCTATAGGTTCCACTGTAGAGTTACATATCACATTTTCCATTGTTTTATCTAACTATACAGACAGCTAAGAAATAGTATTCCTTTCACAGAGTACTTGTCAATATGGAACAGCCTTATTGACTGGGCTGAAGCACACTATGATCTTAAATATTTAAACAGCTTGGCTTTATTAATCAGATACTGTTTACACTTAGACTCCATAGCCTTGGTTTAAACACATTTCAGACTTCAAAACTAACACATCTATGCCGAAGAGTTCAGTGGTGGCTGAAGGTTTAGTTAATTATTACTTTTTAACCAAAGAGCAAGTGTATTTGTTGCTCAGACTTCGTTGCAATTTTCTGCATTAATTGCCATCAAGGGAGAGGAAGCAAAACAAGAGCAAATAGGAACAGCTCAGGATCCAGCCACATTTTAGCTATTTTATACTTAAATAAAACCGGCGTTGCTGCTCGCTGCAAGAAGCAAAGCGCGGAAGAAAAGGAGGGGGGGG
>NW_009235736.1:0-211 GCF_000690835.1 Fulmarus glacialis
CTCTGTCACTGCCGACATGGCCGCCAACACGGCCGCCAACACGGTGGCGGCCATGGTTGTCGACATGGCCACCGACATGGCCATCTTCATGGCTGCCAACATGGCCACCAACATGGCCGCCTTCATGGGCCTCTGTCACTGCCGACATGGCCGCCAACACGGCCGCCAACATGGCCACCAACACGGCGGGTGCCCCGGGCGCCCTAAAGGC
>NW_009235736.1:715-1065 GCF_000690835.1 Fulmarus glacialis
TGCCACCGTGACCGTGGCCATGGCCACCACCACGAGCAACGAGACCACCGTCATGGTCACCACCACGGCCAACGAGATCACCATTACAGCTGCCAACTTGGCCACCACAGGGCCACCATCACCGCCACCATCATGACCATCGTGGCCACTCCACGACCATTGTGACCACCAAGACCACCATGACCACCACCACCATGACCACCAAGACCACGATCACCACAGCCACGGCCACGAGTAACGAGATCACCACGACCACCACCACTGTGACCAACGTGGCCACCATCATGAGCACCAAGACCACCATGCCTGCCACCATTGTTGCCACCATGGCCGCCACCACCGTGACCAAC
>NW_009235737.1:0-17476 GCF_000690835.1 Fulmarus glacialis
CAGTACTGCAGGCGGGGTATCACCAGAGCAGAGCGAAGGGGCAGCAGAGTTTGCTCTGTCTCCATCAGCCCTCAAAGTGGCGGCTCTACTTATAGCATCTTCCTGGATCCCTTCATCACTGTGGGACTTGTGCAGAGAGTTGCATCATTACAAACCCCACAGTTTCCTTTTTTCCAGTGACAACAAAACTTTATTTCACCTCTGCATTGTGTCATTTCAGTCCCAGACTGGCATCCCGGAGTCTGTTATCACAACTAACCATGCATGGTTTTGACCGGAGCTGAACTAACCAGATTAGCAGTTGTGTTTTCATTCGTTCAGCTGTGACCCCTGGCGTGGACTATATGAGCTGGCAATAAGCCTTTCCCAGCCATAATGAACTATTTAAAATGCTAACCTTCTGTGGCTGTAGCACTGATTAGCAAAAATCAGATATATCTTCCTTTATTATCTGATCAGTGCATGTGCATGTTGATTAGCTGGGGGACAGCCTTCACAGGGGAGTTTCTCAGGCTTCGGTACTGTTGGTTTCTCTGTCTCATGTTCTTCTGCTGGAAATTATGCATCTTCTCTTCTGAATATTGCCTGGATATTATATTTTTGTAATGAAAATACAGGACTGAAATTAGTTTTTATCTTTTTAATATGAAGTCTTCTACCTGATAGAGCTTCACATTTGATTATTACAGGCAAAATGAATGGAGTTTTAAGTCCTACCCTGTACCAGCACTAACTCACTCTGTATGCTGGAGAGGTCCTCACAGGGTTTGCAGACGTAACTTTTTTTTCTTCCTTAATGGATTACTAAAATATCCTGAAGGCTCTCCTGGAGCACTTATTGAGGATAGGTATATCCAGGCACGTTACCTTTCCTGATAGCTATCTACACTTGTGGAAACCAGCTAAAGCTTCTACTGAAGTGGATGGGAAAAAAGAAAGGAGAGGCTTATAGTGCAGTCTCAGGTTTCCAGATTGGGCCAGACGGATGAATGTTAATGAGTAAATTAGTTAAGGAGATGACCTCACCCTCATTTAGGCGCTTACAGTGAATTTTGATGTCTAATTTCAGTTTCTCCAATATCAAGTGCTGGTTGCTAAGGGCTCTGTTCAATAGGTGTTGAATTTCCCAGGGTTTTGCTTGCTTCAAGAATTCAGTCGGTCATTTTGACTTTTTGTAGTGTTTAATTGATGCCTGAAAACCCCAGGGATTTCTACTTTGTGAAACTAGATTTATTCATTAATTTATTCACTTACATTAAAGAAAGAAGCTCAAGTGTCTGCCTGACAGTCATTTTGTTTTACCAGTTTCCTCCAACGGTATTGTATGGATTTAACTGGCCAACAAGAGCATTATCTCCTCTATCTCTTTTTTTTCTTCTTCCGTGGTTTGTTGGGGTTTTTTTTGCATTGTCAGAAGATTTCTCAAAGGAATTGAAAATACTTAGGAAGATGTGTTTGAAGGAGATAATTGTGTGTTAGGGAGTAATTACCTCCACCCTCCCTTCTTTGCAGGGACCCCACCACTCTTCTCTCCTCTGCAGCAGGTGTCTGGGGTTTTGTGCTGGTTTAGTTGTGTATTTGTTCATGGGATTGCTTAAGTGTTAAACTGTTAGACAGAAGAGGTTGGCTTCTGTCTTCTCGGGGTGGGTTCTCCACCTCTTTTGCTCCTTGGTCATTCCCCTTCTCCAATGCTGTAGTTTAGCCCCTCAGATGAAAGGTTTGCTGTCATTATTTTTTTTGTGTAGCTCCTTCCTATTGATCATGCAGGCTGCCTCTGCCTAGAAATCAGATGTGAGGTGGTCTAACGGATGGCGCAGGACCGTTCCCATCCTTTGTTACTCATTTATTATGTGGTCTTGAACCCCCTGGATTCTGGAAACGAGAGGCTTGCAGAACAGAGGGAGCTCCAATGGCGTAGAGCAGGGTCACTGTGCATGCTGCTGCCTGGTGCTGCTGCTGGCACCTTAGCTCACTGGGAGAGTGAGGCAGAATGAACCTCAACTATCCCGCCTGGTGATAATGTGGAAAGAAAAACTGCCAGAAAGCAGCGGTCTGTGAGGTTTGCTGCAGAACTTACTCGCTTTTTGGAGTGGGTCCAGGTGAGCGGTTCGTTACCTGCAGCCCGACACCAGAAGCAGATTCAGGAGGTGATGCGATGGCCCCGGCGTGGAGGAAAACGTGTCTAGTGAGAGATATTGGTAGTGTTTGAAACTGAGCTTAACCGTTGTGAAATTTGGGCTTCTTAGTCTATTTTGGAGTTATTTTGAACAATCTGAATCAAAGAAAGTTCAGTGGTCCCTCTGACAAGTAAACGAAAGACCTGGACATAATACAAATGGTTATTTTAACAGTGACCTAATTAATACATCATTGCCCCAACCTTTACGTCAGCTTTACTTCTGTTTTTATATTTTTATAGGTGTCTCA
This sequence comes from Fulmarus glacialis, assembly GCF_000690835.1. Lineage (NCBI taxonomy): Eukaryota > Metazoa > Chordata > Aves > Procellariiformes > Procellariidae > Fulmarus > Fulmarus glacialis. Next base: position 2,428 of record NW_009235737.1, read on the forward strand.
GTAATGATGAAATGCACGTGTAAAAGCTCATGTAGAAAATGAACGTTACTGGACAGTTTTATATCCCTCTGCAGTACTGTAATCAGATGCGAGGTGGTCTAACGGATGGCGCAGGGCCGTTCCCATCCTTTGTTACTAATTTATTATGTGGTTCTGCTGCAGGTACATTCACAAGTAGTTCATTAAAGACACAACCGAGGGATGTGGAAGTAACCAACTTGCCAATCCATAGCCTAGCACACGAGTTTCAGTGTGAGGGGCAATTTAGTACCAAACCCCCTGACCAAGGAGCGTAAGATCTTCATTAGTAAGATGATGGCACCAGTAAGAGAGCCAAGGGCACGCCAGCCTCAGCCCCCAGCCTGTTTCATGTGAGCGCATTGTCCTTGGGGTGGAGAACAGATCATCTTGGGCTGACCCAGCGCTGTTGCAGCATCAACTCCATCCTGGCTCTTCTCAGTCTGTGCTGGCACACGGATGTTTCTGTCTGTGCTTGGGATCTCTTGAGGTTTGCAATGGAAAGATGTATGCCATGGAAAATACCGTAACAGCAGGCGTGCTCGGATGCTGGTACGTGAGGCAGCGCTGAGAGCTATTGGGAAGCTATGGGGAGGAGGGGGTCAGAAGGACCCTGGCATGGCACAGGACAAGCTGTTGGGCTGCATCTGAAATCAGCCCTGGTGGGATGACTTCCTCGGGAGAGGTCAGGGGGCCGACGGGTTTGTGACCCTACAGACACTTCACGGATCACTAATTACACTTGTTTTTGAGAGACTCTCTCTTGTGCCCTGACCTGAAAGCACAATAAGGGAAATCAGCAGCAGCATAATGACAGGAGCATTAAAACTTGAGGCTGACGGGTGGATTGGTGATGAGTCTGTAACAAACTGTGATGCCTCAATGAACCTTTCTGGAGAGGTTTTTTTTTTTTTCACATGAACAGAAAAGGTCTACCCCATGTTGCCGGTGTACCGATACTGAGAGCATGGGTCTCCAGTGGGTTGTAGGATCGGACTTCGTGGGTGTAGGGTACACATGTCTTCTTGTTTCCAGTAGTTTTCTGGCCGCAAGATGTCCAGGCTGGCTGGGCATACCCTCCCCACGATGGCAGGAGACAGTGCGTGCCATCTCCCTGTGCTGGTGGGCTCGTTGCCCCAGTGCATCACTCACCTTCCAGCTTTGCATCGCAGACAATGATGACAAATGGTGTCTCTGTAACGACACTGTAGCCAGCCAGCCCTTATTTGAGGGAAGATGTTAATGAGTGTGTCTACTTTTACATTAATTCTGACAAGATTTACTGGAGCTTGCTGCTCTACAAATTCCCCAAATGTCAGCAGCCGCAAAGGTCAGCACGGCAGCAGCGCTAAGGGTTGCTGAGACAGCTGTGGGGCTCGGAGCAGCAAGGCCACCAGCCGGGCAGCAGCCCGCGGCGTGCCTCGGGGGGAATTGCAGCTCCCGAGGTTTGCATGGCCACCACGGGGTGTGCAACACCTCAAGAAAGTGAGCTGGTACGTCGGAGCCTGGAACTGGTTCTGCTCTTGACTTAATGCCAAAGCAGCGATTTGACAGGGTGTCTTCCTTTATAGGGTGTTTGAAAATGGTATTTTGAAAAAACAAATGAAAAGTATGAAGCATGCGGATGACAGACCCAGTGCTCCTCTCTGGGATGCCTCTGATGGGAGTGCCCCACGTTTGGCTTGTTTTTATTTTGAGTTGCTGTATGAATTTCATTCCCATGTCTTCATTTCCCCTCTCCAGGCTGGAGGTGGCTGGAAACAACATCAGATTGCCAGATGCATAGGGCAGTGCTCAATTTCGTGAAGCTGAAACATCAGCTTCCTTTTTTTAAAGAAAACAGCCACCTCTAGCAAAAATTGTACACACTCTGCTTTCTCAAAAAAAAATGTATAAAGCAGAGATCTTTGAGATCGTTATGAAGTCCGTACGTGTTGCATGAAGTTAAAAGCCAGGTGTCGCTCTCATCGTGGTTAAAAGAAGGACTGTTGTGAAATTCAAGGGCAGTGGATGCATCACTGAACAGTTTCTGTATTAGCTTTTGGGAATACAGTGTTAGGTCTGTAGTCTTGTGTTAGCTACCTAGAAACATGACACTCAGCCCTGGATAAGATGCCCTCTGGCAAAGGATTGTTTGGTTTGGAGTGAGCTTTTTATCCAAAGCCACGTTTTAACCAGAAGAATTTTGGTGATATTAAAAGTAGTCTATCACAGAGACTGGAAATGAAAACTGCAGACTGAATATATCCTGAGTACAATTACTACCAAAGCTGTGCTGTGAATCCAATATAGATAGTTTTTCAAGAGATGGGCCAAAACTTGGGCAAAGCTTCATTCAAGGTTGGCTTATGGCAGAATTTGTGAGTAGAGATGCTGAGATCTCCTATGCAAAGCGACTCCAGGAGATCCATGGTATGGCTCTTTGGTTTTTTGTATTTCCCAGCTTAGCATAAGTTACTGAAGTTGCGTCTTATGTTAATTTTCTGCAAATCTACATCGCCATGAAATAAATGAGGCAGATTTTGGAATAATTTGTTCAGCTGCTGTGATTTTTAGGTTTCCAGTTTTGTTCAGTGAACAAATTCTTAATTATCTCGGGGCAATTGAAATGCTCTACAAATCTTTGTGCCGTCAGGGTTATTTCTGTGAATAATGTACAACCCTGTCTCCTGGGAGGCTATCTATATTTGAAAGGTTTACTAATGGGTCATCTTTCCCACTGCACATATGCAGATTTATAATTTATGGCAGCTTTTCAGGACATGTCCCTGACTCCGGAGCACCCCAGCAAATGTTGCTTCCTTTGTAGTGCTGCTATCTGCGGGACTGTTAGGGGAGCATCATCCAGGTTTATTCTGCAAATCCTTGGGACCCCTGCTCCCAAAATTAAACATTGAAATGCGGGGTGGTTCCACCTGTGAGTCCAGGAGGGAATATTAGGAGATGACTTGTTAAGGGACCAGAACAACGGCACGTGTCCGTAAGGTGGCTGTGTGTGTTACCAGTCTCCATTCACCAGGAGCTGCCAAAATGTTTTTGTTAATGTATTTCAACACACCTAAAAGTGGCAACCAATCTCATTTCCTTTAATTAATGTAACTCAAAACTGCTGTTATCCACCTAAACCTCTCTGACAAAGCCCCACGTATCGCTCAAAGAGAAACATTCCTGTCCGTATTTCTATTTTGCACCAGTGACTCTGCAGCTTGCAGAGAGACGAGAAGCGGTTGCCAGTCACTGCCACACAGCGTGTCTGAGAACAGCAGTAAATAACCGAAATAGCAGATCTAACATCCGATAGATGGTGTTGCAAGTGTCTGGGCTTTCAGAGCACAAGCACAAACAAAGCGTACCGGGAAAGAAGGGACAAAAATACCCGTCTACTTACAAAATTAGAGGCCATATTCTTCCCTGCAGCTCTGAGCGAAGAGGCCGTGTGCCATGGCAGGACACCCAGGTGTTCCCTCGCCAGCAGCATTTAGCAGTGAGACCTTTGCAGTCTCTTTCTCAGCCTGACTCACACACCTGAAGGAAAGTTAATACCCTTCTTCTAAAATTCCCTGCCCCAAGCAAAAGGCCCCTGGTGCCTGCTCCCATGTCCTTCCCATCCCCCTGGGCATGCTGGGGCCATCGCTGCTGCAGCCGTGCAGTGCCACATGCAGCAACAAGCCACTTCTCCAAACCGCCCTGATGAAGAAGAAAGCTAATAACCATCAGTACTGCCCTCCCAGTTGGTCTTCAGCAGATTGCAGGGCAGACCCGCGAGCCCTTCACCCACTGCCGGGGGCTGCTGCAGCTCGAGGGGAAGAGCTGGAGTGGTCGCAACCCGCCGGGCAGTAGCTGCTGCAGCTGCCCTACCTCTCTGCCTTTTGGGAGTGAATCTCTGCAGAGTTCCTCAGACTCGGAGACAGAGGAGCACTCCTGCCTGTCAACAGGACTGCGGGTTCAGCGCTTTTCCGAAACGGGGAAAGACAGATTCCTCCCATCGCTTCCCACTCCTATGCAGCGCCTGCGCTGTACCGATGTGCAAACAGCGCAGGGAGGGGCTGTGTTGTCAAAATAACAGTTAAAAAAGACCCCAAATGACAAACACCAGCAAACCACAGGAAAATACTTTCTGCTGCAAAAAAAGCATTATTCCCAAGCTGTGCAAAGTAACAATTTGATTTCTGAGGGCTGCTGAGCTGTGACATCCTCCATCCCTGCCGTAGTGATCGTGGTCAGAGCTGTGACGTCCCCATCCCTGCCATGGTGAATGTGGTCAGAGCTGTGACAATCTCTGTCCCTGCCATGGTGAGCGTGGTCAGAGCTGTGACGTCCCCATCCCTGCCATGGTGAATGTGGTCAGAGCTGTGACAATCTCCATCCCCGCCGTGGTGAGCGTGGTCAGAGCTGTGACGTCCCCATCCCTGCCGCACTGTCAGCAATGATTATTTGGGATGTTTTCAGTGCAGCTCCTGATGATACTGGGAGCGTGTGCTATGCCCGTTGTTGCTGATGAGAGGTGGCTGTTTGTAGCAACATTTTCTCCGCTGCTCCCTGTATTTGACATACTGGCCGTGCTTTTCGACTTCACAGCTCGCCCTCGGACACCCCTGTTGGCTGTGCTTGCTCCTCTCCACGGTGCATGAGTGCCTGATGGCCTGATTGCAGAAATGCAGAATACCGAGAGCAAAAATAAATGCCGTAAGTTAAGATGAAATTATAGTATTAGCTAATTGGCCTTAATAAAAAAAAGATTGTAACATCAAACGCTAACACTGTGGTCCAGATCTACTCTCATTAAAGGTTGTGTTTCAGATGGCGCATATTCCAGCTGTGTATTTAACCTCTTAAAACTGGGGTTTGCAGCTGTTCAGAACCAGAGCGTCACCGGATCTCTGTGGCAGTTTTAATAGCCATGACACATCCCAGTATTTCTGTGCTGTGTTCTGCAGCTTCCCTTGACCACCGGGAGCATCAAGGCAAGAGGTGTTAGGATAGGCTCTGTGTCACCATCGCCCGCTGAGCCTGGCGTGCGTCTGCAGCTCTCCCCAGAGCGCACGTAAAGCTGGGTGTAGCCTTGTCCATCTAAACACTCAGCTTGAGAGGCAGCATCAGGTGTCTTCCAAAAGTGGTGTCACCTCTTCAGGGTACGGCTGGACTGAATTTTTAATACCTTTTTTGTGCATGTGTGTGTAAATCATTCTCCTCTTTTAACCAGCTGTTGCAGGATATATTGTTCTTAGAAGAAACTTAATGTCACTAAAATTCTGTGAACTGCTGTAGTGCTTACGTGCGACCGATCACTTCTCAGGCAGTGCTGTTATACAAGACCCTGTGTAAAAAAAAAAAACCCAAACCCAAAGAACCACAGAGAAACTTCTGATGTTGGCATGTTTACTGCACCAAAGAGCCCGCCTCTGGTAAAGGCTGGGGTAGATTTACTGTACTTTTCTGATTACTTTGTGATTCATTGGCTTTCTTGGTGCATTTTGTCATTTTACAGCATGTCTTACTGCCATCAGGGCTGGGCATTAAAAGTACCTGTTTGCAAGATGTGATTTCAGAAGCACCACTGGCCGTGCAAAGCAGCCGGCTCGCTGGGAGCCGCTGCCTCCTGGGGACCCCAGGCTGTGGAAACTCCCATTTCTCTTTTTTTTTCTTGCTTTCTGTCATTTCGGTGGGGGAACCCGGGAGGTGGTTGTATGAAGGGCTCTGAGTAGTCAAGATCAGCTCAGTGAAGGCACAAAGATTTTGGTTTTTTCTTAGTAGAAGTACAAAAACTTTTAATTTTGCAAGGCTTTCCTACTAGCCTTGTGCAAATGGATAGGATGAGTCTCAGATGTCCGTACTTGACCAGCACTGCTGAAGGGGAGCCCCCTTTTCATCACTTTGGGAGAAGGAATTGGCTGGGGACTGGTCTTTGTCAGTCTCAGGAAATCTATTTGCATGGATCACTCTGCTTTTACAAATGGTCATGAGTCTGTTTTTATTGTAAAAGTGTCTCAATGCTGTAGCTATTTTCTTCTTTAATTAATTCAGGAGCAAGAAGAAAATATAATTGCCTGATTAAGAGTGAAAACACTCTTGAATTCATCCCCATCTCTTCCGGTGTCAGGTATGAAGCTCATTATTTTCTGAGAGGGGACTCCTGTTTAGGCTAATCCAATGCAATTAAGCATGGATCTAAGTGTAATTTAGATAATGTAGGACTGACACTATTTTTTAATGAAGCTCTCCATCAGCATGCTGGCCTCCATTTCGGTATAGATTCTGTTAATAAATAAGGTGTACCTTGGTCTGTCAGTCAGATGTTATGGATTGCTCCTTCCTAACTCCATTAATTTCCTGAGCTCAGTGTCCTGTTTCCTATAGCCAACAACATGCCATGCAGTGTGAAATGCACACCATTTTAAATAAGCAATTACCTATCCCATGTTTTTCACAACTTTGTTAGATTTTTGGCTGCTTATAGTGGATACGGAAGAATTTGTATACTTCTATGAATGTTACTAATTAGAAAAAGATGTGGCATTATACTGGATCTGCACAGAACTACATTAGAAGTTCATTAATAGTATTGAAAAATTCAAGTTTGGAGGAGCCAGCATTAAATCAAATTAATTCTAGTAAGAATAAACAGAAATAAATGGCCAGACTTGAATCAAGTCATGTAAACCCCTTATTTAATCTGTAGATTTTTCTGGGAGGTTGTATAATTCTTGTGACCATTTATTACCATAAAGATACACAGGCTTTTTGCGGGGCTGTGCTGGGTTTTTCCCCCTCCCCTGGTGCCCAGGCTGGCCGGCACTCACTGGACGAGTAGCTCTGAGCTGTTTTGCTTTGCCTGCCCTCAGTGCTGCTCCGCAGCGTCCTCCCTCGAGCTTTTGCTTGGCATATAAATCCATACGACCCCAGCGGGTCCCTCGCTGGTGGCTCAGCCTGCGGTCCAGTGGCGTGCGGCACCGGGTGGAGGGAGCGCAGGGCAAGTGTGCAGGTGCAGACCCAGGAGAGTGGGACTTCATCTCTTCTCGGTAATGAAGTCAGTCAGATGAACTTGAAGTGAAATGGTATTTTTTTTTTTTCTCCCGGAAACGTACAGTTTGGCAAATCTGAGATTTTCCTGAAGCTGGCTAAGTGCTGTGCATATATAAAGTCCTTGCCATAAAGCAGGTTATGCTGGGCAATGACAATTTTTAAAAAATATAAAATAACAGTCAGTCCCCTCAGAAACTGCTAATAGTGATTCTGTTACGGGTGAAATGAATACAAACACAAGAACTCCGAGAGGAGACGCTCAACCCGAGCAGACACTGTTTAGCAAAGCGCACAAGTGACCGAAGACAGCCTCAGCGGCAAGGTACCGTAAGTTCAGCTGTACGTGCTGCTGCCATCACAAGGCTTTCTGAAATCACAGTGCCAGCATAATGTCACTAAACTTAGCAAAAGAGATTAAAAATGGACCCAGAGGGAATACATAAGAGTTAAATTTGTGCTATAATTTTATTCTAATTCTCCATGTGATTGTGGGATGCATGAACCCCCACAGCACTTTTGAAGCTCTTTGATAAAATGTTGATCTAACATAATAGGACCATTTAACCTCCAAATTATATTCAGATTAGTAAGCAGTTAATTACAAAAATGTCACTAGGTTTTAATTAACCTTTCTGGGCAAAGATGATCTATCAGAGGACCTTGGTCACCTTTTCCTGCTGTGACCTCCTGCACTACGTGCTGAAGGAAGCCTCCGAGCCCCCAGGAGAGCAGTGGTGGGGATGCGGTGCCCTGCCCTCGGGAGGCTGCCAGCCTGACCCAACGGTGTCCCGGGAATTCAGCACAAAGCTTGTTAGTAAAATAACACTGGTAACTGGCCAAAAAATAACTGGCCAAAGTTCAGAGCCAGAACAGGAAGAGGGGATATATTGGAGGAGTAGCATTTAAGCAGTGAAAGGAGTAATAGCCAGGTAAAATGTAACAAAATAAATCATGTTCAACAATAGCATTTTAAAATTGCTGTTTAATCTATTTTAGAAGAGCTTATAGTTCGGTAGGAAGTAATACATAAACCCCGTGTGCGTTGGAAAGTGAAGCCTTAGCAGTGCCCGCCCTTTCCAGGCGGTTTGAGGATCTAATCTAATTGATGAGGACCTGGGGTTCGCACTTGCCCGGCTCCTCACGCAAGAGGCAGTGCTCTCTAGCAGGCTGCTCTTGCCAGATCTTTGAAGGACTCACGCCAGCCTGAAATGCAGCATCTGTCTGGAGCCTGCAACAGCCACGTCAGTTCTGTGATGGACGGAGCCGAAGTATTTCTTCGGAGTAGGCAGGGGCATTTCTTGTAGCTGATGGAGGAGGCTCTGGTGGCATGAAATCCCCCGAGGCTCTGCTCGCCGTGGCACCGTTCGGCAGGTGCCATGAAGTTGTCTTTTGCACAGTAAATATCTCCAGCCTCTGCTATGCAGTGCCTTGTCCCAGCATCACTTTGTATGTGAAATACCTCTGTTAGTCTTCAATATTTCAGCTGTTGAAGCAACAGATGCACTGCTTGAAGCCAGAGGACTACCTGCCTTTAAATTGTTATTTAGAGCACATTCCTGTGCTGGCCATAGTTATAACCATCAATCTTCCAGGAGACTACTGCAGGCAAAAATGTTTCTAATACACATTTTCTGAGGACTCCACACAAAATAACCATCTGCGTCTGCAAAGAGGAAGGCTCAGTATATGTTAAAGTGGTGCCGGGCCGGTGTAAGCCCCCTGATCCCCACAGAGGTGTGAGGGCTGAAAGGTGTGTGACCTGCGTGATGCCCTTCCTTGCTCAAATGTTTATTTTTAAGTGGCCTACCTGTTTATTTTTAAGGGGCTAATATGGGAGGAGCTGGAGGAACCAGACGTGCCCCGTGCCGCAGTGCCTGCGTACCTCTCCTTTGCTATAGCTGGAATGCAGCTTTTAGAATCGAGCTGCTGTTCACTGTGGCCTTCCCCTATGAATCTCATTTGTAAATTTAATTTCGCCTGCGCTCACAATCCCTAATATCTTCCAATATTTTATCATAACTGAAATGGCACTTAGCTGCCTGTCGCCCTGGCTTGCCATCAAAAAAGCAATGAACTAAACACAAAAGTACACAAAGCACTCCTGTTGAAAAGCAGGGTTTGTGATATTAGTCTTACTTACATGCCTTCTCCTGTCCTCACTTGTGCTGGGCTTTGCTTCAAGGTATCAGATGATGACAGTATTCTCGTTTGCTGTCTGTGTTTTAATAATTATAATTGTTTGCCGTGTGAATATGGGGTCCTTCTCAGAGGCGGCTGTCACGGGGTCCTCCCTGCTGACCGTGGAGAGAAAAGTGACTTCAGTCCTCATGGATGACTGCGCATATTCCTTCTCAGAGGTCTTTGTCTGGGCATGTGTTAGCAGGACACCATCAGAGCATTTCTGCCAATCTTTTAGGGTTTTTTTACTTGCCTTTTGTGAACTTCTGCCTCTTTATTGTCTGTGACCTTGTATCTCATATTCTCTCTACTTGCCACATCTTCCCTGACTAGGAGCTTCTAACTCCATCTTCTTCCGCTGTGGCCTTCCCCATCCCTTGCTGGCGAGCCAAAGTAAGCCCTCGCCCCGATGCTGGTGTCATAAAAGTCTGCTTCAAGATTTCGTGGTTATTACCTCGTCATGTCTGAACTCGCCCACGCCTTTGATTCACTGGCTCAGGCCTCCCACAGGCTTTGGAAAACCTCACTGTCTATACTGGTGTATTTCAGAAGACTGGATAGTTTGAACATCATACTTTATGGTTTTCTTCACAAATACATGGGCTGGTGATGCTCTTTAAGACACGGCAATGCTCCATGGGAATGGGCCCACCCAGAGCTCAGTGTTTGGAGACCTTCATCTAAGACTTCTGCTTTGCTCAGGATCAGTTTCTCGCAGAGCAGGCGTGTACACGGGCTCTTCTTTGGACCGGTTGCTGAGGACTTGACCGTTTTGTCACACTCACTAAACCCAGAGTGAACGTGTACAGCTAAATCTCAGAGCAGCACTTCCAAAATGTGTGAGTGGACTAAAAGGTGGTGGGGAAAATAATGTTCCATGCCTCTCTCGCTGCAGTGTACCCAAGAAATGCAGATTTAATAGGAAGGAAATGTAAGGTTTAGTGTTTTATTAGTGTGGTTAAAGATCTGTAACACCAACTACTTTATCTGAACATGAGCGGCAGGCATTGCTGTATCCATGCTCAGCTCATGTCTGCAAAGAGAAGATTTAAGGGTGGGTTAAAAGCTTTTAAAAAATAACATGTAATAATACTACAGACCTCAAAGAATAGATTCCTAGGGAAAATATATTGAGTGATGTCCAAATCTGGAAGCCCCTGAGCTGTTCCCCAGCAGTGTGAGGCTGAAGGTAAGTCCCAACACTTCGGTTTTTCCAGCCAGCACAAACAAATCTGTGCTGCCACCTTTCCATGCCACCAGTGTGGCCTCTTCTGTTTTATTTGACCTGTGCTTCTGGTCTGTAAAGCTAGCCTTAACAGTTTCCAGTTCTCCTGGGGACAGTATAAAATGGCTTTGATCCCTTGCTTAGGCTTTTTCAATCCTTAATTTATCTTCCTGTGTCCTTTTAAACCTTTTTTTGATGTTCTTGTTACAATTCTGTAACCCCACAGAGATCGGTATCCTGGTGCTTTTAAACAAAGCAAAGAGCTCAATCTTAATTTAATAGCAGGGGCTTGGAGAAGACTGCACTGACCGCTCTATGCTCATCATCTTAATTGCTATCTGCCGGATTTCATCGTTGAATGCTACCTCTGCCAGCCACAGCCCACTCTTTGTCTGGGGTCAGGCAGGTTTTTTTTGGTTAGAGTTTTGTTTTCGGGGGTTTTTTTAGTGTTACAAAATGTTTCTTAGTCACCAAGACCTACCTGATTTTATGTAGTTTGTAAATTCTGTGTCTGAGACTGCAATGATAATTTCTGTAGGGTCCAGTGGCCATGGGAGGAATGGCAGGGCAGAACCGCCAAACTGCTTTTGACAGTACCGATGTCCCACCAATACATGGTGTGCGGTGCAGAGGTCGAGACGTGACAGGTTTTACATGGAGTTATGCATTGGGTGGATTTCATCCGGCAGCTCTGCCTCCATCTGGGGCAGGCTGGAGCCTCCAGCTCTGCCCTTCTCAAGCTTCTTTTTTACTTGAGACACAACATGGCATTTACCAAACCTCTGTGTGTATTGTCAGTGCTTGGTATCTTCCAGCAAAACGTCTTCAGTACGGGACGCAAACCCAAAGGACTCTGCAAGTGATGGAAAACTGGCCTTGAAAAATTTACACTTTTGCATATACAAGTCAGTGAAAGTATCTGGATGCACGACCAGTAAGTGTGTTAACTTGCTCTGTGATTTCCAGGGAAGGAACTTACAGGCTGCTTTTGAGTGCTTCTCCTTGGTAAAACCAAGCATAGGACATGTTTACGGTGACTACAAAAGTCTTTATCTTTTCTAGGTTTCTTTCTTATGCACTTTGTTTATTACTCTAGAATTGGTTTCCTGTGTTCAAATTAAGTTTATCTGCTTGCCCAGTGGTGTGATGGTCAACATTAGTATATCTGAAATAAATTCAGTGTTCATATCTGTCTGTCCAGCTCTGGCCTCATTGCAAACGCTCTCTTGGGGTTTGCAGACTCTCGCAGGGCTGTGTAATCCACTGCAAGTTTTCTTGACCCAAAGACAAACAGCTACTGTTTGATATTCATTGTTTGACACTTCAGGTACTTTTGGGGACTTTCAATCTCTTGAGTGCTCTTCTGAGGGCTTTTCTTTTTCTTTGTCCGATGTTCAGGCACCTTTTCTACAGATCATCATCAGCAGGATGACTTCTTTCTTGTGCTCTTCCTCTTGCCACAATACTTGGGAGATTAATGCTGTGTCTTATTTTAAGTTTGCCTGAGTTGTTACCTGATACCTGATCAAGGACTCCTACAACATGAAAATGGCAAGGTTGACTCTTCAGCCTGAGATATTTTACAAACTTGCCTGAATTTCCACCTTCCCTTTATACAGATCTAAACCTTACCTGTTGTAATTGATGTCTTCCTACAGAGTGCAGCACTGAAGCTCGTGTAACACAGCTTTGGCATTCACTCTCTCTGCCCGAGTGAATCCAGAAGCTGTAAAACCCACTCAGTGTTTCTGAGGCTTCTTTGCCAAGAGCAAAACCACTGCTTGCGGGAGGGAAGCACTGTTGCCTGTTGTCCAGCGCCTCCCACGTTTCCAGAGAGCCCGCTCGCCGGTGGGGTTTCTCTCTCTTCTGTTCTGCAGGCAGGTTGGCTTTGTAGCTCTGGTGTCAGAAGTTATTGGGAAGTCACTTCAGCCAAAGAGTATACCAAAATCTGCGTAGTTAATGCCACCTACTCAGTGGCCTGAGGCATCTTTTCATTTGCAAAATGTATTTTTTTGCTTTGTATCTACACAGTAGTGGGTTAACAAGACAACCGCAAACAAGACTCACAGGTCTTTTAGGAAATTAGTATCTGAGTTGGTCTCAGATCAGCTCACCTGAGTGCCTGGGCTGGCTCGCTCTGAGGCTCCCGCTGCATTGGCACTGCAGTGCCAGGGCTTGTTCTCACTGTATTTTTCCACTTGTGTCTTCCTCCCGCTGGAATACTCTCTCACCTGCTGAGATATTCATAGGGTTTGGCCGTTTAGATCCAACCTGTCACTTCCCTGTGTTTACAAATGGTGGCTTTGGTGCTTTGTGCAGCTCGGGAGGTTCACAGCTGCTGTAGCCACTGACTTGAATGACTGAGATTATTAAAGGCTGTCATATAACTCATGGCCCAGCACGGTGCAATTCAGTACCTACACTGGAAGTTGGCAGTAACTTTCATTTTCTCTGCAGTCAGATATGTTACGGGAGCAGCCTCAGGTGAGGAGGTGTTGGGGCCTTCAGCATGCGAGGATGTGCAGCACCGCTCAGCACTCTGCTCCTCCCAAGGACGCTTTCTCACCCCCAGGTCCAGTTCTCCATTTCTGCTGTCTTTCCCGGTGATGCTCAGAGGCAGAATGGCTCGGCAAGGACATCGCGGGGGCCGGCCAGGCTGTGCACCGCGCAGCCTTGCTGCCCCATCTCCACATCTCCACAGGCACCGACATTTGGAGCACTGTTGCTGGCTGGCCCAGCTGACGTCCTGGAGCTGTGCTCTCTCTGGCATGGACTTAGAAGTAGCACTAAACCATACCCCTTTGGGCACATCTCCTTCTCTTGCCTACAAAAATATAGCCCTCAGAAATTATGTTCTGTTCTTTTTTTTTAACCAAAGAAGTAATATATTCCTGAAGGGACTCCTGCTCAAAGCCTTCTCTTTGGCTCAGCTGTTATCAGATTATCTAGGAACCAGAATGCCTTATTTCAGTCTATTTTGATTCTCTTTTTCTTAGCAATTTCTTTTATTGGGGGGGATAGAAGGGCCTGATAGTTTTCATATTTCATCCTGGGCTTGAGGCTGCTTTATTGGCTTGCCCATATTAAAATGTCAATCCCTTCAGTAATAGACTGTCAGGTGGAAAGCAGCCCCTTTGCAGCGCGCGCTCAGCACTTGGAAAGGAGCAGGGCAAAGGTAAGGAATGATTTAAAATGTCCTCCTGTTTTTGAAAGTCATACTTGGATCTGAAATGTCAGATTATATGGCTGTGTTGTCTCATCTTGGGGTGCACCAGCAGTATCGGTACCAAACAATGAAATAGGGGTACGGGCTCTTGGTATTTGCAGTAGTAACACCATGACCTTCAACATTGCTCCGACAAGCTGCTCTAGCATCAGCTTCCCATGAAACTGTGGGGTCTTTTGTTACTGATGCCCAGGGCAATCTGACAGACAAGCACATCTCCTGAGAGCTCCCTGTGTCCACGCTTATGGGCGGTTGTGCTTCTGTTTTATCACCGTAATGCACAGGGCGTAGATCACATTCCCTGGTCTGTCCTGCATGGCTTGGAAATTGAATCTTTAGTACCAGTAAGTGAAAGTGGGATTCAAACACTCTCCTGGCAAAACACCCGCAGGAGCTAGTGTGCACATGGATGTTGTGGATGCTTTTCTCTGAGTATTTTTGTAGCTGATCCTGCTGCTGTGCCAGAGAGAAGAGCGCTGCCAAAGCACACAGTCCGGCTGCGCCCATCCCTTTGCTTGCGTGTTGTAGCTGAACAATGTAAACCTGTATTAAAGCCAGTATGGAAATGTCATCTACTGGTGTGTAAAATATGCTCAGGTGTTTCTTTGTGCTGTCTGCCTTACCTTTGCTGGATTGGGGGCTAACCTGGATCAACGTGGAATGGCATCGTATTGGCAGGGTCATGTCTAAAGACAAAGCAGTTGTGTCTGGGTGTTACATAGTTACTTACAATAGTTTGGCTGGTACGTATTCAGTGGAGAGTCAGGTTAGTCACATAGTGCTTTATTTATTAATAACGTTTCAATCCTTAGATGTAACAAACACTTTCTGCTGAAGTATGTATTAAATCCCATCCTTGTTATCCCAATGGGGTGAATCTTGGTGCCTTGATCATCAGCTGGGAGCCAAGCTACACCTTGTTTTGAGGCTGGATTTGTTGCCTCGGCTCCTTCACTGGGGTGGCAGCTTGAACAGGAGCAAAGCACTAATCCAGAAACAAGGAAGTGACAGGAGATTTGTTTATCATAATCCAGTAGCTGGAGGCCACCAAGAGGTGTATTTTCCCTAACCTGTGATTTAGGTAGCGGAGGCTCTGTAGCTGTTAGCAATCAACAGTGTGCTTGTCACAGCAATTTGGGGAGCAGGTCTTCTTCTCCAGGGACGCAGTGGAGGGAGCAGTGACCTGGCTGCGGCGCAGAGCAGGGTGCTGGTCCGGTGCCCTGGAGTTCATCGTTTGGAGCTCTGTGCGGCTTGAAATTTAGTTTTTAGAATTTTAGAAGTACTTCTGGAAATGTCTTTCACTCATCCGCTGAATCACAGTTGCAGTCCTGTTGCTCAGTCTCCCCGTGTCCCCCAGCGTTTCACAGAATCATAGAATC
>NW_009235738.1:0-734 GCF_000690835.1 Fulmarus glacialis
GGAGGGTGCCCAGGTTTGGGGGGACCCCTCGCGCACCCCGGCTTGGCCGTACCCGGCGTGGTCCCGCCGTGACCTCCCGTGGATGCGGGCGCATATTGCAGCAGCAGCACCTCCGCTCCGCTGGGAGCCCGGGGAAGGGCTGTCACATCGCACTGTTACCCGGATTATTATTAAATGATGACTATTTAATTATTTTTATGACTATGCTCTTGCTTCTTGCGCTCCTCTCCAGCCTAATCCCGAGTAAAAAAGGTGGGATGTAGGAGAAGGCAGGGAGGAAACCCCTTCCTTCGGAGCAGGCACCGCTGCCTCTGGCTGTGGGTCCCCAAATTCTGGCTCTGTGGGTTGTTTCTGACCCCTCTGTTAAAGGGGTGCCTAAAACCTGTCGGGGCAAAAAAAACTCCAGAGGAAAGCTGTGTTGCTTGGAAACAGGCAGCAAGGCTTTTTAAAAAATAAAATAAAATAGAAATAAGACATTTTTCCTTCCACCGTTGAATGGGAGCGGTGGATCGTGGGTTGGTCTTTTTTAATTCTGCAATGTCTGCAAATTTTGAAGCGTGTGTACGGAGGAGAGGAGCAAGGTGAAAAAAATGCTGATGAGGCATTTGGGAGCTCCCCTCTTCTGGGTTTGCCTTAGCCCATGCGATGCCAAGCTTAGGGGAGCGACAACCGTTTTCTTCCCAAATTTTGGGGTGCTTGTTGTTTTTTTTTTTTAATCCCGGCTTACAAAGCCC
>NW_009235738.1:847-1360 GCF_000690835.1 Fulmarus glacialis
AAAAAAAAAAAAAATTCAGTCTAGGACTGAAGCTCTTAATTGATAGCGAGCTGTAAACGAGCTGAACCATGGTAATTCCAGGTGCAGCAGGATGAATGAAACCTTGGTTGGATTTATAGCTCTTGATTTGAGTTTTAAACTGGAGTAGCTGCTGTCTGTGCTTGTGACTCTGCTGGGGTCTGCCCTGTGGCATTCGGCTGTAAAATTAGGTGGAATAGAGGGTATTTTGGCCGACCCGAAGGCCGGGAGCCTGGCTAGTGTCTAGGATCCCGATTAACAAACTTTCCAGCCCTGTTTCGTTACCATTTTCGGACTGCCTCCGGGCTGCGTTTACATTCCTGGCCCTCCTTCCCAGCGCCGGTGAAGGCCTTAATGCCGTTTTTCTCTTTTTCCTTCGGCCTGTTGGTGTCCTATAAACATTTATTTGGCCGTGCCTCCCGGAGCAGCGCAGCAGCCGGGGATGGTGCTGGGTGCGAGCAAGGCTGTAGCGCCGGGGTGTCGGGGGTCTCTGGG
>NW_009235739.1:0-624 GCF_000690835.1 Fulmarus glacialis
CCCGCCCTCGCACCCCCTCCCCGGCAACTTTCTAGTACCTTTCCTCACCACTCCGGGCAATCAGTGGTCATTAGAGGAGAGAGGTTTAAGGTTTCATGTGTCTAATAGCAACGCGAGCGGTGATAGCTTCTCGGGGATGCGGCTGGCAGCCCGGGGGGGTTTCACTTTCTGTTTTTTGCTCACTTTCTCCGCAGTTGTTGCTTTCCCCGCTCGCTCTCAGGCTCCCTCTCTCTCTCTTCCCCTCTCCCTCTCCCTCTGTGTTGTCTCATCTTGCCTGTGCTGTCTGGGCGGGGGAGCCCTGCCTCCTCCTGCCTGCCTCAGATCAATGCCCTGGCCACTCACTTTCTGATGTTGCACGACGGGAAATGCTTTGAATACTTACGACATGGCCGCTCACATTGATTGCCAAGATTGACAGCAGTAACCATCGCCTTCACTTGTTTCAGGAGGGAAAAAAAAATAATAATAATGAACCTGATTGTAACCAAATCTCCAGGCAACCCATCCGCAAACTTCTAACGATCGGGATCCTGCACATCCATGGCCCGGAGAAACACCAGCAGACTCTAGTTCATTTATTTTATTTTATTTTATTTTATTTTATTTTACCGAATTAACACCCAT
>NW_009235739.1:665-1297 GCF_000690835.1 Fulmarus glacialis
TTTTTTTGTTTTTTTTTTTTTTTTTAATGAAAATTACCGAAGCGCGTTGCAAAAAAAAAAAAAGGAGGCTCTCCCAGTGCTTTGTGCCACACTGGATCCCGAGGAGGTAACCAGGAAAAACCAGCCCTATTGTGTTGTATACCTGTTGTTTGCTGTGGTGTGTAGTGCTGCGTGGCTTGGTGGCGGTGGTGGCGGCTTAATGGGTTTTCGCTGGATTTATGTCGCTTTGCAGGAGAGAATCCGGTTCCCCCCGCGCTGTCTTTAATGGGTTGTTAGTTGCAATTGAGGGAAGCAGCAGCGTCCGGAGGTAGATCTGTTGTTTAGCTTTTAACATTGCTGAATTCACCCCTTCCCCCCGCCTCCCCCTGCACGATTATTTACTTTTATACCACGAGGGTGTTGTTGTGTTTTTGGTTTTCTTTTTTTTTTTCTTTAGGGAAAAGTAGTTGTAGTCTCGTCCCTCGTCCCCGTGCGAGTGTCCGGGGCTGTTTGAATTCCGAGGTTTCCGAGACGTTAAGGGACCCCAGTACCTTGAAATCACAACACTTTCTCATCCTTCCCGAGTAGAGTTTATTTTAAAATGTAGTGACAGATCAGTGTTGTATTTTAAGATCACCCACGGCAGGGGGGGG
>NW_009235739.1:1321-1834 GCF_000690835.1 Fulmarus glacialis
CACGAGAAGGAGAAAGAGAGGGAGAAGAAAAATAAAATCCGAAATAAATCTTTGCGAGCAGAGCGCTGCTGTCATTACTCCGAAGTGCTCGCGTGGGTTTCTCTTCTCGGATAAACCCCCAAGGACACGGGATGGAGAAGGGCGAAGGGAGTTTAGCGGTGCTTTTAAATTCTCCGTTAAGTTTGAGGTGGGTAACTGCTTTGAAGTTCGCCACAAATGAGTGCTACCCACGGCGCGTGGAACGATACAAAGCTGCTGAGTGGGGGTGGTAGTGTCGGTTCCGGCCACAGCGGGGCACTGTCCCGAGGATTTGCAGCGCTGCGGCGGCGCCTTATCTCTCCGAGCAGGGGGTTTGGATAAAGTTATACTGAAAACTTTAAAATTGATATCGTACCCTAATTTGTGATACAGAAGGAGGGGGGAAGAAAGCAGTCCATCATCAGAGAGCTCTGTTTACACCCGGGGAAGGGAAGATGTGTGCCGCTTTGTGGCAACATTCGACTTGGGATTTCT
>NW_009235740.1:0-486 GCF_000690835.1 Fulmarus glacialis
ACCCTCGCGCCTCTGCCCCACGGCCAGCCCCCGGGACACAACCCCCCACGTCCCACCCCTGCCCCTGCGCCCGCTTCGTGCCGCCACCGGCACCCGCCTGCAAAAATCGCTGCCTTCCCCGAAGCCCGGTCTGGGGCGGAAGCACACCGTTCATCTTGCATTTGTCCTTCTTTTCTGTTGCAACTAAGCCTCTGCGCGCCCGAGGGGTCTCCTGGGGGCTCAGCACCCGCGGGTGTCTTGCTTGCTAATACGTCCACGTGCTAAGCAAACATCTCTTGGTCTCCCAGCAAACCCCTGGTTTAGTAGTACTGAGTTTTCAGCCACAGTTTTTCAATATAGCTGGTGGGATGCCAGGTTTGGAGAAGGTTATTTGGACTAAAAAGGATTTGCAATTTCTTCTACATTCATGCAGCGTCTATTACAGCGGGACCTCGGTGACGCTGGGGAGGCGAGGGCTGGGTACCGACCGGCCCGACCAGGAAGGTG
>NW_009235740.1:523-989 GCF_000690835.1 Fulmarus glacialis
CGGTGCCCAGAGCCCAGGACAGTCCGTGCCGGGGCTGGCCCACACGTGCGGAGGGTCACAGCACCTACAGGTTCCCAAATTTTTAGATTTCTGATCCTTGAGCAAATAATGTGCAAGTAGTATCTTTCCATACCCCCAAAGCAGTATCTTGTGCAGTTTTGAACACTTACTTTCCTCCCTTGAGGTGCTACAACAAAGTTGAATGGATTTGCTGCAGCAGGAGCTCTAGAGGGGGAAACCTCTTTTGCATTATTTAAAATTTCCAGTGTTGAAAAATCAATGATTGCACAAAAAGTGCTCTGAGTTGAGGCAAGTTTCGGGTGAAGTTTCAGGGGAGTCTTGGCCGGAGTCAAGGCAAAATCCCAATTTTGCAAAATCCGGCGCCTGTGAGTCTTGCTTGGCTCCGCACGTGAGTCTGCGAGCCCAGGGCCGGACCTGCCCCGGCTGCAGCTCCCCAGGGACGGGG
>NW_009235741.1:0-265 GCF_000690835.1 Fulmarus glacialis
GACTTGGAGGTGAGCGGGAGCAGCCCGGCCACGGGCAGCGCCGTCTCGGGCAAGGGCCAGGCGGGGTTTTGCCCCCTCAGCTGGCGCCCGGGGGGAAGGGGGTGTCCCTGCGAAATCAGTCCTGACAGCCGTGTGTGCAAACCGCAAATATGAGTGGTGACCCCCGTAAAGGAGACTTAAAACTTAGAAGCATGCGGGTTACTAGTGCAATGTCGTATTTTTCTTGGTGGCCTATGCTTTTGCATCTTGGTAGCAAGCGGCGGGT
>NW_009235741.1:437-14430 GCF_000690835.1 Fulmarus glacialis
TCCTGCTGACCATGGTCTGAAAAATTGGGAAGCAGCACTCTGGTAGAGGAAGTGGCTGAAGCTTCCAGAAGCACTGAGTAGAGAAATGAGGGGCCACAGAATATTTAAACAGTGGAACGTCACAAAAACTATCAAAAGGACTGGAAATTGGTGGTGTGGAATTTGAGCAAAGAGGGCTCCTACACAGGCTACTGAAGGAATAGTAGTTAAATCTCTGGAGCTTGCCATAAAGGCAAGTGCACAAAGGAAGGCAGCAGACTGGCATGCTGAAGCTCTGAGTGTGTGTAATTGGCGTTGTCTCAGCTCTCCTGCTTGGCTGTGGTCAAGAGAGAGTAGGCTCAAAAGTTAGGGAAGTAGTGATGGTATGCATTCTTTATTAAAGAGAAGCTGTTTGTTCTAGTAACTACGACAGTATTAGTAAAATAAATAAACAGAAAACAAGTAATATAGGTTTTTTCAGACTTTGTTTTACTGTAAATCTTTGTTTGTGCCCTGTCAGGTTTTAGTTTGTTACATTAAAATAGCTTAATTAGGTATCTAAGTGCTGTAGAAAGCCTAATTTATCTTGTACAGGATCTCATTCTCCAACCCACCTACGTCCTTTTGTTTTGAGAATAACATAAAAATCGTGGTATAAACTGTTAATGAATGTTTTCCTTCAGAAGGCTGTCCAACAGGTCCTTATTCCGCTGTTATAGGAACATTTGACTGTGACAGTCACGTGTAAGGGAGAGGCCCGGTAGGAGATGGTGCTGAATAATCATGAGTCAGCTTTTTTGTAGTTGAGTAATTTCCTACCAGTGCTGTGAGTCAGGTGGTGGCTCCTGTTTCGTCAGTTCAGTGGTACTCTGCATAGCGCTTAACTGACTTTTGGGAGTTTCTTTTTGAGATGAGCTCTTTTAATGAGATTTCCCAAAACACATAAACTTTCTTTGCTGGGAGAAAATGAACTTTAGCATGAGATGTTCTGCAGTAGGCAGTCCTGTTTTGCACCAATACTTTTCGAGCTGTGTTTACCAAATTAGTTTTAGAAAAACAATCGGGTACAGATTCTTTAATTCTTCAAGTTAGGTGTCCTACTTAAATACTAAGGATTTTTTAAACCTAACTTTTAAAATTCGTTTTAAACTTCAAACGAGGTGACCAGTTTGGGGACAGCTGGGAGGCTTGTTTGGGGGGAGTTTTTGTTTTAACTAACGCCATTGACCGTTGTGAAATTCAGTTGGTTACCTTTCAGTAACCCTTTGTCCTTCCCCCAGAATTAACTTAATGATGTTCACTGTACGACCCTGACTTCTGTACTGTCCTGTATGTACGTATATTGGAATATATCATTATTTGAATGTGAAAGAGCTAGACTGTATGTTGAATTCAGAATTTTAAGGAGTGCTGTTTCGTGAGGTTTGCATTTTATGCTAACGAACTTCAGCACACTTTTAAACTGGGCATGACAGCTTTGTTCTTTTTACCAGTAATACTGAGCTGAATAAAGTACCAAAAGCTGAAAATATGGTGGGTATGACATTTTTCTCGCAAAAGTATGTAAACCTCTTATCTTACTTCTTGCATTTCAGATCAATTCAAATGCCTCCTTAACTGTGTCTTTGGCACAGACTCCTTACTGCAAGAAGCACAGATATGATCCCCAGAATCCCCTCTGTGCCCACATAATCTTCTGTGGGAGCATTGTAAAGGTAAGCAGCTGAAAGTTGACAATGGACAAGATTGCGTGCATCAAATAGTATTGTTTAGTGGATGGAGAAGAGAAAGATTAGAATTTCTGTGTGAAGAGATGTTATGTGCTGTGATACCAGTAGGCTAGCTCATAGTTTGTGTGAGGAAAATGAAGTTACCACTTGATATTTGCAGGAGCTGTGATGGCATGTCTTTAGCAAGGAATTTGGGAGGACAATACTGTAATGAAGGAAATCTCCCTCATTCCTCTAGACCTGTTTTGAAACTAAGACGGCTAAGACAATTGTCTTGTGAATGAAGTGTGAAGGTTTTTCCATCTCTTTTGCTCAGTTAAATTCTTTGGTCCATGCAGTGCGACATATGCGCTTCTGAAATTTTATTGAAGTAAATATTAACCTGAACTATAAAGTTACAGATGTTAGAGACAGAAAAAGTGCATTGTATTATCTGGTGGCGTTGTTGCCAGGGCAGTATTCTTTTGTGCACCAGTGCTCTGGTGTCCCATAGAAGGAATTTAGAACTGCACGTGTTAATGATTGAAGATCTTAATCCCATTATTGAGGATAATGATTGAGGATGAGGACTAATCATCATTACTGTCTTTTATATGATAGTCTAAATTCTTACTTGGTGTTTTCACTCCTCAGGTATTTGTACAGTACACTCCAGCAATCCTTTAATTGCTGTCATGGGTTTCTCATCAATAATGGGATTGTTTATTTTAATTAGTTCCTCTTGTACCATACCCAGAGCTCTAACTTGTTGGTTTAACCTTTTAAACGCTTGCACATTGTATATTAAGTGTTGTCATACATTTCAGCTTCCTTTCTCTTGTAGATTCTGTTATATCATCCTATTTGTGTATGTGTATTTTTGCATGCATCTGAACACAGTTGGATCTGTTTGTGTCTGTTGGAGTGAGCAGGTGCAGGGGAGGTAAAATTACGCCTATAACATTGCATTGTAATAATTCAGCAAGAATCCATATTTCTCTGTTTTGTGATTTGTTGAAAGATTTATTCTTATGTTGATGAAGTACTTTCTTGCTCATGCTTACTAAAAGCACCCTTTTGATTTAATATTAAAAGCAACTACCTTGGGGTTTTTTTCTGTCTCATATGCAGTTGTACACCACACTGAAGATGAGTGGACTCTGCCACAGTAATGGGTCCTTTGGGACAAGACGTGGCTAAACTGAAAAGAGCATACTGCAGTCAGTGGTTTTTTTAGCTAAAATTTGTCTTCACATGATCTTACTGTAATATTTTGCTGGTTATTGTTTAGGTGAATGATTCAGAAGCGGGCTTAGCAAAAAAAGCATTATTCAGTCGCCACCCTGAAATGGAAAGTTGGCCTAAGGATCATAATTGGTTCTTTGCCAAATTCAACATCACCAATATTTGGGTCCTGGACTACTTTGGTGGATTGAAAATTGTGACACCAGAAGAATATTATAGCGTCAAGCCTTAGTAAGTACTGAAGTTTTGCATGCTTAACTCATTACATTTGGAACCTGTAAAACTTCTCCTTATTAGTAACAGTGTATATTAACTGTCTCTGTTTTTTATTCACATTTATGTCTTTTCCCTAAATAGTCTACTGGATGCAATGTCTGAAATCATAAGATATGTTTGAATAGGGGAGCCACCTACTTAACAATATCAAGTATAGTGTCTAGAACTATCGGTGGTTAACTGCACTTGTACCTCAGCTTAAATACAGTTTCTTGGGAGGAAGGACTCCTGTAGAGTGTGCACAGTCACTGTCCTCTGTTTGAATTAATTGCAGGACAGATGATGTTTTGGTCTAATAGTTAAAAGTAGTGAGACTGTTCAGCATTTATGAAGCTGTATTAACGGGATTGCAGCAATATTGCTTAATGTTTTCAAAACAAAATTGCTTTTGAATCTATCATTACGATATTGAAGGATAGAGAAATTGTATTCTATTGTCTACATAAAACTAAGTCTCCAAAACTTTCAAATACATTTTTAGTGCAGTCAACACTTATGGGTTCAATTTCACTCTTGTTCTTACTCCTTGTAGGTGGAAGATGATCCTTGGTGATGCTGATATACAAATGAATTACTTTGGCTGTTTCATGAAAGATTTATTTTTTTTCTATGTATTGTAGAGCTGAATTAATAATGCAAAAAATCAAACACCTTGCATTGTTAATGAGCTTGTATAACCCTTCTGAAGCAAATGTAAATTCTCACTAACAAGCACAGTTTGAATCATGTCATACTCAAAAACCTTTGTGCATAAGCCATAACTAAATTTTATTCATTGGACATGATTCTGGAAAGATGTCTGTCTGTTGACAGTCTGCATTCAGAAAGGCTATGTTCACTGGAAACTAAAGGATTAGTCCAGTTCTAAATCTTCAATGCCTTAGTTAAATAATATCTGTTTGTGAGCACTCTCCAATTTTATCTTATTTTTAATACCAGTTTAGTTTAGACCTTTATGGCAAAGTACTACAGAATAGCTCAGCTGACTGTGGAATGGAAAGCATTGCTTGTATTACAATGGCAAATGATACGCTGAGTTCCCAAATTCTGTTAAGAATTTTCTTTGCACGCTAATACACTCACTCGTTTGAGCCATTTTTCTATTTTGCTACCTGTATTGATTGTGTTTATGCAAACTGTACGTATACCTCATGATAAGTTCTTGGTAACTCTTAAGTGGTTATGTGCCCTGACTCTTTAAAAGGAGGAGGGTGGTAATACCTAAAGTATCTGACTTTAGTATGAGAAGAATTGTGGCTTGTAAATTCAATGAGAATGTTGTAAAGGGTAAATGTTTTCTGATTAGGATTCTGAAATCTTCAGCTTTGTTAGTTTGATCAAATGGCAGTGTAACTGCTTTTTTTTACCCTCAACAATAGAACTGAGCAGATTTTTGGTTTTGGAAGCCTTACACAGCGATTTTGGGTTAGTAACCCAGAAGTGAGAAAGAAGCAATACAGTATGATACAGATGATTCATGACTTGTAGAGAATGAAGATTAATGAAAGGTGTGCATAATTAATTCTCTGTTAAAATAAGCCACACAACCACAAAAAATAAATTAACACCTTGAATAAATTAACACCTCGTTACATCCTCTCTCATCTCCCATGTGCTAAGTTCATTAATATCCAAAAGGGATTATGAACAATTAAGCTGATTTTACGATGAGCAAATATTACCTAGTTGACAGAGTAAAGAATGTGAGAATTTAGACTCTTTAGAGGCAGATCCATATATAGAACAGTGGAATTCATCATGTCAAATCATTTCTATATCTTAACATCGTTATATTACTGCTTTTCTCAAATACTGGAATGATTTGTGAAAGTATTTTTGATGTAACTTACTAAGTTTTCCTTCTCTGCAAGGGGAAAAAGGATACTTGTTGCTGTATCAAACCCATTCTGTTCTACTATTTGAAAATTAATTTAGGATCAAAAAAACTTACAGTATAGAAACAATTTAAGTTGAACAGATAACACTGACATTAAACACGAAATTGGAAAATATTTTTATATAAGGCATAACAATTATGGAAACTCAAACGATCCTCTGGTATGGACTTGATCCTTTCCATGGGGACATCTGAATGCATTACATGTCACTTCATAACTTCTGATGTGTGAGACTGATGCTGCTGGGCTTTTGTTAAAATTAAAATATTTTTTTGACATGTGGTGTCGAGTATTATTTATTGCATGTTCAAGAATACTTCTCTCCCTCATGCTGTCTTTCACACAAGCACCCTCTCTTCCTAGTTCTTGTTTCATTGTCACTCTGGAGTCTTTCATGCTTGCTAGAATAAATGGTGAAACACCCCTATTACATCTGGCTTTCCTTCCTGGGATGAAAAAAGTATCTTCGCGTTTCACTTTCTTTTCTGCATCTAATACTATGAAATAGAACATTAAATAATAACAGTGGGGTTTATGAAAATGAATATAAGGAAGCCTTATTTGATTATTTCTTCCGGCTAGGGCTTCTATATTTCTAAATGACTGTATCATCGTCAGGCAGGTGTTCAGCCATCTCCAGGAAAGCAGGGCTCCATCATGCGTAATGGTTACTTGGGAAGGCAAAACGCCATCACTCTGAACATCCCCCCCCTTCCTTCTTCTTCCCCCAGCTTTATATGCTGAGCATGACGTCATATGGTGTGGGTTATCCCTCTGGTCAGCTGGGGTCAGCTGTCCCGGCTGCGTCCCCTCCCAGCTTCTTGTGCACCCCCAGCCTCCTCACTGGTGGGGCAGGGTGAGAAGCAGAAAGGGTCTTAACATTGTGTAAACAATAACTAAAACATTGGTGTGTTATCGACACTGTTTTCATCACAAATTCAAGACATAGCCCTAAACAAGCTGCTATGAAAAAAATTAACTCTATTCCAGCCAAAACCAGTACACCACCTTTAAAAGAATCACTTCCATTTGAGGGTTTGGTACAGAATAAAGTTTGTTTTGTTTCTGGTTGTCTTGTCACATGTGATGTTCCCATTAGTACCAATTCCCAAATCTTTTCTGATTGGGAGAGGGAGGGCTTTTTTGGTAACAATTCATCTTAAGCAGCTTTGTAATACTACTGCATTTTATTGGAACAATTTTAGATCATCCAAATCTCTTTACATCTCAAATTTGAGAGGACCCCAGCCAGGTGTTTCTTTTGGAAAGTGGTGAACAATAGAATGGTTAAGCTACGTGTACAGAGATGGATTTGAGGGTTAATCAGAGAAGAACTATCTGGAGTTGTTATATCTGTGCATCTCATTGAACACTTGGATAAAGAGATTTTTGTATATAGAAGTGGAATGTAAAACAGACTAGGGTATCAATCATGCTAAACATCTCTCTCTTTTTCTCCCTTAGTAATAGGTGTGTAAATGTTAATATCACTAGCTCAGGAAAGTCGTCAGCTTTTGTCCTATCTTTCCTCACCTTTTCTTCTCCCTGTGCTTACCTTTGTTGTATTAGGCTCATTCAGGAATTCGCTTGTGAGCATGTTTCCTTTTTTCCTAATATCCAGAAGTAATCTTGTGGCTTAGACTAGAAGAGGCCTAGTATAAGAAATTAATACAGCTGTAAAAAATGAATCAGCGTTTTGACTTCTGACTACGTGTATCCTCTACCATGGCACGCTTGACGTATCTGAGCATATTCTAAATAGTAATAAAGTCACTCTCCATACCCAGGAAGTTAGGTATCTCCATTCATAGATAAGAATCTGAGACACAGGATAACCTTAGGCACCTCACTAAGTCACAGGATGTTTGTTAGCTGAGAATCTAATTAGGATAATCTTAGCCTGGCTCTCTAATGATATAGTCATGTTTTTCCTTTGTCTACTAATCTTGCTCCTTGACGTGTTTGTGTTTCTACTTCTTGATTTTTAATTTATTTCTTGTGTTTTAATATAAGACTTACGTCCAGGAGATTCTTGCGACATGCTACATCGTTACAGAATAGAGCTTATGTATATCTGGTATTAGTTTAATCCTTTATTCAGTTCTCTCTGGAATTAGTTTCTTAGCTATTTAACGTTGTATCTGTGATCTTCACAATAAAATAGAGGTAGCTTAATACAGAAAGTATTAATCATAACAACGGATGAATTTGTTTTCAACAGGTTTTTCCTGAATAACAACACACTGAATCTAGAAAGATTCAATATCAAATAAACTGTTATATTATTGTTGAACACAAGAGGGTGCCATAGACTTACATTCGGGTTGATTGTTAAATGTTTAATACTTAAAATTGGTTACTGAATTCATCATAACTCAAAGATGCTGGAAAAGCATTCGACAGGGGGCATGATATGAACAAATTCTTTTTCTGCAGTGCTTTACATTATGAATGCTTTCCTCCATAAACACAGCAGCCTGTTAGCTGCTAAAAAAGAAACATTCATCATTTTCTTGTTTTATAATCATTTTGTGCTATGGAGTGCTCAGAAGTAATATCCGTGAAAATGATTTAAAGGTTTTTAAATTAAGAAACTCTAGCAAAGGAAATGGAGACAGGTATAGAATGCCTCAGAACATCGACTGGGAGCAGCCACCTCCAGACTCGATAGCGTTTCTTTCTCTCAGACCTTACTAACTGTTAGAATCCAAAGTGAGGGTGTTCATTAGCGTGACGATGCTTTGGCTTAGGCTTATGGTTAGCTGAACTAAACTACCTGGTTCTGATTTGTAATTTCCAACAGCTAATGAATCTTGTTGGACTTGGATTGTTTGGTCCCTCCCAGCCCTTCTCCAGCAGTTTGGGCTGCCTGTGCTGGAGGCCAGCCCTGACTATGTGCAGGTGTTTGGGTGGTGAGGCAGAGCTGGGGAAAACCTGCTTTGAAGCTTCTCCTGTTTGCCTGGGACTGTGCTGGAGCTCAGGCCCTTGCCGCTTGCCTAGTCCCACTGACTTGACCTCAAACCTGCCTCAGCTGTGGTTGACCCTGGTTGCTCTCACCCAATCTGCTCTTCTTGTCCAGGTACTGTGGGACTGTGTATCTTGGTGGTGAGGCTGCTGCCCTGCTGACCCTACCAGCTCCCCTGCTCTGGTGGAGTAGCTGCCCCTTGGTGCTCCCTAGCAATTGTATTTTCCCTGCTGGGAAGTTCAGTCCTTGAGCTTTTAATGCAAAACTCTTGGAGTTGCTCCCAGGGCTTTTTGACTTAAGAACTTTTGCGCCTAGAGGTTCCTTACGGTTTCTGTGTTGAATATTATAGTGTAAGACTCGTTCATTCTGGCTGTAGTAGTTAACGTTCTTCATAGCCCTTAGGCTTAGGTGATGTGTTGTCTGGACACTTGCTTCTGTCTGATTTTTTTTTTTTTTCTCAGTTGGATTTAGATTTGAAACAGGTAGTCTGACCTTGAAGCCATAAAGCTCCCATATGTGTCATGACAATTGGGAGCTCAAGAGAGGAAACAAAACCCAGTTCATGTATATTAAAGGTACACAAGTTGTGCTTTTTAAAAATTTGAGCTTTGTGCTGGTTGCAGAGCTGCCTGGAGTATTCTGGTTGACTTAGAGCAGGTATGCAGTTAGTATCTGAAGTGATGAAATTTTGCATTATTTAGTGGATGTTTTCTTTTTACTCAAAGAACCTGATAGCTGTAGTGATTGTTCTGAATTATTTTTTTCTCTAGCTCTTCATATCCTAGATAGAAAAGCCTTAACAATTCCCCATTACTCTGCTTCTGATTCCTGCAGCTGTTAGGCTGCATATAATTTCTGCAGTTTAAAGAAAAGAGATGGCACACTTATGGTGACAGATCCAACAACTGCTGCGGGCCTTGTTGAGAGAGGGGAGTCTTTCCCTCAACCTCAGTAATGTTGTCAGCTTACGCATGCAGGTCTAGAACTACTTCGCATTATTTTTGCTACTGCCACTGACTCAGGTTGTAACCTTACTCATTTTGCACCCTTACTTTTTTTTTCCCCTTATCTATAACAATGTAAATAGATACCAGTTTGCAGGATTCATGTAAAATCATCTCAGTACCTTTAGAGGAGAGGAATGCTTTTTTAAAAACAAGATGACTTCTGGTTGCTACAAACACAGAGTAACTTGACAAAGCCATGCAGAGGGTATGTGTATGTGTGTGCAAACATGGAGAAAGACAGACTTTCAAGAAATACTAGGTAGTGTATATGTAATTTTTATATGTTTTGTGCCAATGGAACCTATTAAACATCACCCAGTATTAAAAAGTAACTGTTTCTAGATTGAAATGAAGTAGGGATAAGAAATAGAGAAATAATTACACAAAACCCGTAGTATATGATTATAAGAACCTCGTATAGTTCTTTTCTGTTGTCATTTAGCCAAAAACAGTTGCCTAATCAAGCATGAATTGGATTTTTTATTTGTTTTAAATGCTTAAATGAATTTCAGTTCATTTAATTAAGTTTTCCCCCAGATGAGCATTTGAAAAATGCAGAAGAGGTATGTGTTAGGGGTGAAGAGAGGAAGAAAATAAAGGAAGTGAAGATACTTATCACAGGTCTTAAAATCCGGCTTCACAATACTTTTATATTCATGAAAGACATAACCTTATTGATCAATTAGAGTCTGTACAGCCATGCAAGAAAATACTGAAGGTGCTCTATAATTAAAAATAGCATTTCCAGAATGTGTGTTTAATGGTAAAGTCCCAGAATTTTTCTATGTATGCTGTAATGTAATCAGGGAAATTCACCTGCAATTAACAGGTGAAAATGTTAATGGTGTGAGAGAGTAGCTTGACTAGCCTAAAGGAAAAGAAGCATCCTTCTTAAGATATGACATAAGCAGTGGTCTCTCCAGCACATTAAAAAAAAATCCAGGGGCAGATCATAAAGACTTCACAGGGGAGGAAAGAATTGTACATTACATATTCAGCAGTCTCAAAACTGAGTACTTGGAGAGGGTGCATTTTAAGTTTCTACTAACATCTCCTTTATAGGTTTCCAAAACCCATGTTGCAGTGAAAATTTTAGGACCATAGCAGGAACAGGGGACTACTAGTCACAAAAAAACCAAAATAATGAATAGAAATTCCTTCTTACACTGCATCAGGGCCTGGTTATCATCTCCCACAGGAAACATACATACACTCACGGCTGTCTTTGTCTTTATGGTACTGCACAGGTGTCTGGTTTTGTTTTTTTTTTTCCTCGTTGGATGTGGCAGGGTTTCTATTTGCACAATGCAGCTGCAAGGAATAGTGACAGTCAAGTGGTTTTTCCTTGGAAAAGCAGTATTTTTACACACAGAGGGGAGCAGTTGCAGCAAGACCAACTTCTCTTGTCTCCCTGTTGCGAGCTGCAAAGCAAGACCTGTAGATACTTGTCTTCTTTCCAGTTCTCTGTTTGCAATGGTGGCAAAAGTGCAGGGCAGGGACTAATCCTCTTGGAATGCAGCAATTATCACTAAATAAGTATTAATTGCTGCATTCCAAGGGGATTAGCACAGTTGAACCCAATTATAGCAAAGCGAAGCTTCACTGTAAGGCACTACAGTGCATTGAAATGCAGTGAAGCAATGTAGGACTGTCAGTCCGCAACATTTTGTCAATAAAAGTTGTGGATTACACACTGTAAACAGCAGACTTTTTCTTTTCAGTGTATTAAGTCTACTGCGTGAGTGGCATGCCTTGCTGGGGGCTACAGCTTGCTCACCACAGAAAATTGTTGCTTATTTAACACCCATTATTATTGTGTGAACATCTCCAAAAATGATTTTGATACTTGTTGAGTTAGTTCTGGCTTTACAACTGTCACTTCCTGCTGGACCAGGGGCAAGACTGCAGTCTGTCTGGATTCTCCCGTCTCTAAAGTTGGCTGGCTCCTCCATCAGGTGATGTAGGTATTAATTTTGCCTGCAGGTGCTAACTGTATCAAATAGGCTTAGGAGAACTTTTGATAACTGACCTGTTCTCAGTCCCAGCAGTCTGCGGTGATGATTACAGACAAGCTCTCTGTGGTAGCAATACAAGAGCCAGAGGGCAGTGTGTAGTTATTTTTTTTAATCCTCAGCTTGACTGTGGTGTGGGTTTGTTTTTTAGTTTTCATTTATTTCCTGTTAAAACTGCAAACCCTGCTGCTTTTTTTTTTTTATAGTACAGTCAAAGCATAACCAGTAAGTATGAAAAGGGGATGCTTCTGGGGATGAATCAGCTCCTTGCATTAGAGCTGTTCAGGATTTCTTGTGTCCAGAGAAAGAATGGCATATTGATGTACAGAACCAATTGAATGCACACCTTGTCTATTTTATGAAAGATGTTATCCTTACAGATAATGAGCTGCACCTTAACCAGCGTTAAACACAACTGAGTTCTACTTGGGGACCACTTAAATTCCTGACCCATTCTGTTTCAGAAACCATAGATCAAATCTTGCAGTCTTCCCAGTGCAGGTAATTCTTGAAATGCACTTTCTTCCACCTGTATGTTTAGATAAAGAGTCAAGTTTAGCTGAGAGCTTTTCTTAACCCAGCAGGGAGGGTTTTATGTCTCCACTGTGGCCTTGTGTGGATTGAGAAAAATAGCTACTTCATCTGAACTAGTGTTAGCATTCATTTCCAGTCCAGTTTTAACAAAGTTCTTACGATCTGACTGAATTGAGTAAACCGAAACATCAGTACGGTTTAAACTGTTGGTAAAAATGCACGTATGAGATTGCCTAATGCACAACGTGGGCAGGAGGTGCCGAAGTTTTTACTGTGCTATGCAGTTCCTAGAGATGTAAAGACCAAACAGGCTGAAAAGAAGGTGACACCCTAAGAAAATCATTCCTCATTGTGTAATTGCAAGCTGTATGAACACAGAAAAGCTTTTTCCTGGAGAAGAGACTACTTCCCCTTTATCTTTTTCTGTACTTCTTGACTGCATGTGACTTGCATTTCCCATGCTGTGCTTGTTGTGAGAATAACTCATAACACAAGCATGATTGCTCTTTTGTAAACTTTCATTGTATTTAGATTATGATGATAAGCTTGCCTTATTTCAAATGCTGAGGGATGGGGAGGAGAGAATTTCTAGGGGCACTGTCAAGCAAAGCCTTTTTCTGACTCTACCCACACTTCTAAATGAAGACCATATACTCTATTTCTCTGACCTTTCTCTACCTAGACATGAAAATACACTGGCCCAACTGCTGTTCTCTCAGTGTGCCTACTGTTGCCATTAATCTCCCTTTCTTATACATCTCTTCATTCCTTTTCCTTACCTTTGGCCTCGACTCTTTATTCAAAGTGATAATTTGCTGGCTTTCTGCCGGAGGGAGAAGCTATGATCAATAACAGGAGGAGACAGGGGTCAGCAGAATAGTGATGAGCAGTGCCATTTGCTCCTCTGAAAATACTGTTACCCAAAAATATCAGTAACTAGTATGATATTATTTTAGCTTTTGGATAAGGCGTCAGTGAGATTTAGGCAGCCTGCAGTGGGAGCAGGGGTCTTTTTCCTCTCGCTAATTCCTTATTTCAGCCAATTTTCTGTTACATGGGGAAGTGGTCAGAAAGGGCTTTAATCCGGCTCGTGTTGGAATATAGACCATGTACCCAAGCACAGCCATTTCTGGGACTAATAACACCTCTTTTGGCTTTAATACATGGTGTCTCTCATGGGCAGTGCTTTGCCTTCTGCCTGGCAGTGAGTCAGAGCCCATCTCCAGCCTTCCCTTGCAGCTTTTGTGGTAGAAGAGCCACAAAGGAAACCCTCCCCAAGGCTGGGGAAGAGCAGAGGTTCAGCATTACTGTCTGGGTATCACAGAATGGCATGCAGCGCTAGGTTTTGGTACTAGTAATACTAATAATTTTGGTATTGGCTGGTACAATATATAATAATTATTAAATAAAAGCATAATACTGTTATATCAGTGTATTAACCTTCATTACTCCAGACAGCAAGGTGACGAATTTGTTGGTTTCCTTCTTCCAAAAACTTCTATTTACCTTGCTTTGAAAAGACTATAAATCCTTACATCTTATATGCACAATAACTCTCACCGTGCCAGTTGTCTTAATACGATTGGGAAATAGTTATCACCAGTCCTGTTCCTGTACCCGCTGGGGATGCACATTCCTCTTTCTTTTCTAAGAATTTGAAATGGAAAAAAAAGTAATTTTTCATTGAGATACTTGTGCTTCCTCCCAGCCTAAGCTCTGATCCTGAAATGTATTAATAGTATTACTATTGTAAACACTCGGCAATCTTCTGTTGAGCTGGTTGTATTTTGATGGGGGGGAGGCTGAGTTTTTAGCTTTAAGGTGCATCAAAGTCATGTTTTCAAGCTTTTCTAATTCACAGTTGTCTAAAATGTACTTTTTATTTCTGTTAATAAAAGTGAAATTTTTATTTGTTCGTATTTTAAAAGAGCACAATAATGTGAGGTTTCTTACAAAGTGAGAGTTGGCAGCACTGTGTCAAGTGGTACGATTTTCATATAAAAGCCCTAACACTTTGGTGGAGAAATTACTTCGGTCTAATACCTCATTCTCAGGAAGATTTTTCTGAAACTCCAGATTTCACCTTTCTTAATTTCATCTCATTATGCTGGGTTTCTTCTCCCCTCTGTGCCTTAAAGGAATCCTTTTATTAACTGCTGCTGCTTCTTCATAATAATAATGCAATGAGAAATGTTGAGGAGGATGTACCCCTAACCACACCTTGGCTCTCCACTTGCTTTTCTTCCTCATTCATTTAAAAATTCTGTGGTGGTTGGTTTGGGTTTTTGTTTGGGTTATTTTGGTTTGGTTTCAATTTTTTTGTTACAAAGAAAACCAACCAACCCCTCCCCCCCCCCCCAAAAAAAAA
>NW_009235741.1:14461-25812 GCF_000690835.1 Fulmarus glacialis
ACAACTCCTAGGTGTCCCTGATTCCTGGTTCTCTTTGAGTTCTAGTGCCTTGTTTTCCCTATCTCCCTTAAGACTTAATTTTTTTATCTGTAAAAGCTTAGCTGCCCTGGCTTTAGTAAGGCTAATTTCAAAAGCACTGCGAGGTTCTCAGGTAAAAGCATAATGAAATGATTTAATACTGTTAACACAAATCAGTTTGTGTTTTTCCAGCTGATAGTGCGAAGCATTCTCCAGAGTGATGTTTGCTCGGTTACTGCTAAAGGATGCTTATTCTGTTGCCTGTATAGTTATCCACTGCTGCCCATGGAGTGCTGCTTTAATACCGCCTGGTTTGATCACTAGCTTGGCTTTGCAAGGAAACAAGCGTTGTCATTCTCCTGGCTCAGCCTGCCGCTCACCACCACCCCAACCACTTTTGACCCGGAGGGTCAACATCAATCCAGCTAAACAAAGGAGTCTCAAACGTAACCTCTTCTAATCATGGTTTTATGTAGCTAGCTGCAGCGATCTTATTAGTCCCCTCAGAGCAGCAGAAAAAACAGGGCATTTTCGTTTTCAGACTGGGCTGCTGGGTTAGTCAGCACGTACGTGTGCTGCTGGGGGCTGCGTGCCCAGGCGCCTGGCCCCACAGAAGCAGGCACGGGAGAGCCAAGGGGCGGCAGGGGCTTAGGGCAGCGTGGGAGGCACTGCAGTCATCGTGCTGGATGGAGAATGTGGACCTGTGGGAAACCAGGCTTCGCCAGCGCGGCTGCAAGGCAGACCTGCTCGGTTTTGTGTTGCTCCAAGGACCGTGTTAACGGACTAGCCTACAACGTGGGGCTGAAAAGCCCTGTTGGCTCCCAGAATGCAGTCACCTTCAAACCACTCATGCCACTCCTGGGGTGCGCCGCTCTGCCTCGGGATCTGTCGCTAGAGGACAGCTTCACGCAGCAAGAAGGTTGAATCTCGTGGCCCACTCGGTAGGAGTGGCACGCGTAGCTCGAGGCTGCCAAGCTTTTTGTTTCAAGCCAAGCGAGGAGGATATGCACGCTGTGCTCTCCCACAGAGATGACACAGGCTCTCCTCCCTATGGGCTACAATGGCTCAGAGGACAAAATGGCTCCAGAGCTCTGCACGTGCTGACACTCTTTTGAAATACAAAGATGTGGTGTATTCACATCAAAAGGCATCTCCATTTCATAAACAGGTACAACTGAAACGAGCCAGGCAGCACCAGTTGTGCTGGCGTTGTGTCTCCTGTGGACACTGTCTGCAAGGACGGGCAGAGCCCAGCTCTCCCTGATGCTGGTGACCCCATAGCCCTGAGGGTGCAGCCACCTTCAGTTGCTCATGGTAAGTCCGTATTTCAATTAGATTTAGAAATGAATATTTAGAAATTTACATCTTTACCAGTTTAGCCAGCTATTTGTTCAAGAATGACTATAACTTACAATTTTAAACTTCTATTTGTGCCATACTGCACACTGGACATAGTTATATAGTATCCCATTCCAAATTTGATATCATATATCCTTTCTAGGCCCCTTACAGAGATCAGCAGCTGCTTACTGGGATACCCTAAGAAACATCAGACACAGGACCACCAGAAACTGGGAAAAAAAAAACCCCACCAAAACCCATCTTGCAAAGAGAAAAGAAAAAAAAAAAAACAAAAGGAAACCCCAAACATCAATACCAAGAACGTAAACCTCAGAGGCAGAGGAAGGCGCGTGCTTCAGCGCCGCTGCCAGCAGGTGGACTCCGAAAGCCCTCATAGGAGGTGAGCTTCCTGCGGGGGCCGCAGATGAACAAAGCCCGTGGAGAGGCACCTCTTCTCCTCCTCGCCCCGCGCCCGCGGCCTCCCACTCCCCAGCACCGCCCGGGCGAGCAAGATGAAGTGGAGGAGGATCGCGATCTTTGCCTTCCTGCAAGCACAGCTTCCCATTACAGGTGAGGCAGGCTTTTATTTTACAAGGAGCTATTTTAAAGCTCTTTTGAGGAAAGAGCACTTTGTGGTGGATTCACCACCATTTTGGTAGCAGGAGGGTATCTGCATGAGGACCTCAGCCATGTCTATCCTCCTAATTGTGGCTGGAATCATGGCTGCCTGTGAATGTGGCGGCAGGACTCGTTGTGTTGAACCGCCCCGCTATAAAGAGACCCTCCGGAGGGCAGGGTCGAGGAGGAGGCGGCGGCGAGGACAGCCGTTGCTGTCAGTGCGGCCTCCTCTTCTCCTGCCGGAGTGACTGTCGCAGCTGAACAACAACTCGTAATTAAATAAGGCTCTCAGCCCTCGCCTCGGTGGCTTTCCTTGCGATTTAAAAGGGGAAATTTGATACAATAATGAAAATCTAGTCACTTGCAGTAATCTGCACAAGAGAGGCTTTTAATTTAGTTAGGTAAAATTAGAGCCGCGTTGCTCGTAACGGCATGTTGGGTAGTTGGTTCGCAGTACACAGCGTACCAGGCAGGCTGGAAATAGCGGGGCGTAGGTGATGAGAAAAAGGATAGGGTCCTTCCTTTTGTGTCTCTGCCTTTATGCTTCTCTCTGCTAGACACAGCGTAAAATGAAGTCATTTTTACCTTTATATATTTACTCGTGGTAGTGTATACGCTGGTCCCACTTGGGCAGAAAGTGAAGCATCATTGGCATGTGCAAATCTTCAAGTCACGTTAATTTTGGGAGAGAGGAACGTACTTCTTAGTAGATTTGTAGGTCAAAGGAACAAGAAAATTGAATTTACATCCAGGGAAGGCCTCAGCCTGAGTTTGGAGAAGTCAGCCAATATTAGTAGGCCACGTTTGAGCATGTATTAAATCAAAATTCACTGGAAGAGTTTCCCCCACAATGTATGCCCTAAATGTACTTAACATACCACCCTTACTTACACTGGAGAGCCTTGGTTACTGCCACAGACTTTTTATCTGAAAGTTTTCTGGAGATTAGAGAAGGGTTTCGCAGCCACTTGCTAATGCTGTGGCACCAGTTCTGGTAATTTGTGGAGGTTATGTTTCAGGAGGACTTTAAGCAGAGTTGTATGCTCTGTGGTAGGCATGCCTTCTGTTCATCCTCCATTCAACCTCTGGGGCCTCTCTCCCTTTCTGATACTTAAGTATGATACTGTACTTATGTATGATACTTCTGGTACTTATATTTTGTACATTGCTTTGTATCCATAGATGCGTATAGGGCTATAAAGGTATGGAAATTACTTTAGGTCCAAATGTGTCTGCAAAAAATCTCTTTGCATTTTCTCCTTTTAATCTGTCACAAGACATCAGTGGTTCAGGCTCCAATTTGTACATTTTTTAGCAGAAAACTTTTATTGAAAAATATGTAATACAGTTTGCAGATGGGTAAAGCTAGCCCTATAGGGGTCTCTGGTGCAAAGCTCTTGGGGGTATTCACACTCACAAAGAATACATGGGATCAAATTTTGTACAGGCTACTGTTGCCATTGATTTGGAGATGGTTGCCTGTGGATTTGAGGGGAAGTATTTTTGATTGGATACCTGTAATAGTTTGAAGAATAGTAGTATTTAGCCTAAGAGTATAGGTAGAATAATAGAAATGTAGCACAAAACTTGTGGAATTGTTGCTGCATTATTGGTGCAAAATACACAGTAACAAAAATGTAAGATCACCATGAAATTAGTTCAAAGATGAGACCAAACAGGTGGGTTTTTCAGCTCAGAGCTATGAACAGAAGCAAAGATCTGCTGCTGCCCGGAGTGTTTTCAAGCCTTCTTAGAGTGAACTTTTATTTTTTCATAAAACAAGGTCAGAGTGTACAGAGATTCAGTAAGCTGTATATCACCTTACAGCGAGTTCATTCCACTTCACTATAATGCGTTTTGTGCTTATTCTTCAAATGGTCAATTGAAAGATGCTACCAAGATTGGGACTGATGAACTTGCAAAGCCTTTCCTTTTGATCTTTTGAGTACTGAAGTAAATATGTCAGGCATAAGAAAAAATTGTTTTAAAATAAGTAATTCTAGAGATGGGCCACAAATTCTGATGCAGATTTTGAGTTATTTACACCAGACCACAAATTTCAAAATGCTCAAACTTGGCCTTCAAGCAATTACAGAGGGAATTCATATCATATACACATTTAGTTTTCTGTGTTTCCCCCTTCAAAGGTAAAAAAGTGTACAACTGGAAGTTTAGCTGAGGTCCTCCTATAACCCCTCTGTTAAAAAGTGCGTAAAAATAAATAATTTGAATTTCTGAGCAGATGACTTGATTAATCATGTTGTTCGTTGAGACACAAGAAGACTATTAAAAGACTTCTACCCAAATATCACGATTAAAATGGTAAAAATCTTCATACAGTTTACAGAGCTTTTAGTCTGAAGTATGACAGGCATCAATGGCAATAAAACAGTACTATGGGCAATATTGTAGAATTGCTCCTTTTTTTTTTTTTAAGGCTGATGAGATGCTACTTTGATTTGTACAAATACACAACACACACATGTATATAAATATAAGTGCAAGAGTTCTTCAAGGACAGCCCTTCCCTGTTTCTCACTTCTTTACAAAATCACTTTTCTCAGAATTGTCTGCTAAACAGAATTGGACAGTGTCCTGTTTTTTGTGGAAACTAAAACATGTCAGCCTTTGGCAGATATTACTTGCACAGCTTATTTTCACAATATTTTGTTGCTCTGCATAACTGTCTTCTGTTCATTGGGCGCCACGATGCCAGGAGCCTTTTTTTAATCGGTTCATGGACAGGAAGGTAAAATGGACAGGTAATGGGTCTTAGGGTTCATTTGTTCCTTCCTTTTCATCAGATGACTTAGGAGGTCTGCAGACTACAAGATTTGTAAACTAAAAGTTGCTTACAAGCTCATCTGGGAAACCCAAGTAAATACAGACTATTTTGGCTACCATCCCCATGTCCTTGTGCGCTGTCTTAAGTTCTCCTAGCTGAATTCGTGTTACATCTAGGGAAAAAAAATCTAAAGGCTTAATTTTACATGTTTTATTTCCTTTTTCTCCTGCCTGTTCACAACGATTCATTAATAATTCATGGAAAAAACTATGAACTGGTGCCTTAGTGAATGGAACAAAATGTAGGCAAATGTAGCCTTTCTTTGTAAAGGGACATTTGTTGAGCTCTTGCAGTGCTATATGCAATTCTCTAATGCTTGTTATAGAGTAAGTGCTTTCTATCTGAATCCTTCCAAGCAAAATGCCTAATGAGTGAAGTAACAAGTTAATGATCACATTCCTTTTCGTTTTTCATGTATGCTAGATGGGGAAATATATACAAAATAGAGAAAGCTATCTGAAAATATATTTATATTTCTCCTGTGTAATTGTGTTCTTAAGTGAGACTGTGGATAAAAAGCCAAAGCGCACGAAAAATAGGTTCACTAGCAGCTTAAAGGGGACGAGAACTTGATACGTGAATGGACGTTCATATGAGGAATGCTTTTGACAGCCATTTTCTGTTATTCACACAAATTTGAATTGTAACTAGCACGATGAGTAAACCCATAAGCAAGGAAAAAAAGAGAGACAGATATATATAGATATATAAATAAATTATTTGTTTCCTAACTAGCTCCAAACTGTAACTAAACTCCTTTTGAAAAGGAAAGGAGAAAAAAAACCCACTAGCTTGCACAATTGCAGATAAGCATCAAACCCCCCTCCCCTCCTCCAATTCATCGTATATTTGAATGTCTATATTGTAAGTAGAACTGTAAGATGCATCAGCTACTCTGGCAAGAAAATAAGAGTACATTTTTAGGGTGGCATGAATGAAAGATACAACTTCTTAAAAATACTTAAAATATTTATCCTGTTAAAGGTATAAAGGTATTTACTTTGTCTGTGTGCATGTGTACTCACATGCATATTGTTGTTTTTCACTGTTCTACTGATACGACTTCGGTCAACAGCTAAATTAAAGTTTTGCTGATGTTTCTTTTTAACATTAAGAAAACAATTTATGCTATTCCAGACTCTCTGAGAAGCTGAAATTTTGCAGATTTTTCTGATTTGCACTGTTGTATAATGTAATATTTTGAGGCCGGTTCTGAATATTGTTTTCTTAATTACATTGAGTTCTGGTCCTTTAAAAAAAATACGTAGTATTTCTAGCTTTTAGAATATAACAGTCCAAAGCAGATTTTTTTTTTTCAGGAAAGCAATGAAGGCATTTAACTCCACTTTGTCCTATGCAACTGATTTATAACTTCATATACAACAGATAAAACGTGCAGGCAAATGAAAAGCTTAGTTTGCAGTTCTTCAGTCTACTCGTTCAAATGCACAGATCTCGGGAGACAGTGGAAATGCATGTATTTAGCCACATAGAATGGATATATCCATCTTTGTGAAAGTTAGACTTACCGATGTGTAGTTCTTTCACTCTTTTGACAATTTAGCTACTAAAAATGGAAGTGAAAACATCTAGCTCCTAAGCCTCAGAGATCACAAGCACTGGTATCTATGCAAGTTCTGTTTAAGGGATAGAAGCCATCTCAGTTAATGAGCCATATAGATCGGAAATATTTGAATCCCTACAAGTTTCCTAGGAACAAACCATCAACCTTTGGAAGCCCTTTATGTATTTTGTTCACAATACTTTTTTATATGTCTGTCAAGACTTACGAGAAGAAGAACAGCAAGTTTGGAGTTTTCCATCTTCACGTACTTTTGGTATGTGAGAGTATGTTAAACATTGTGCTTCTGGCAAGCAAGTTGCAAAGCCTGATGAAGTGCTCATACTATGTGGCCTATTTCTTTCATGGGATGTAATTGTAGTGAAAACTTCATCTATATCCTGACTTTTTCTGAGTAGCAGAACATTTTTTAATTTGTTGTATTTTTAAGTGAAGGAGAAGCCATAATGATAACACAACTCTTTGAAAGCTCAGATAATACGGAGGTGAAATATATACCAAATTAGAATCTGATGGAAGCTGACAAGGGAAAAAGATTGGAAAATTTTCAACAAATGATAGCATAAACTGTAATAGGACATACTGAATAAGTCTAGAGGGTGGAGAGTTGTCAACACTTGGGAGTTTTTTTTAAGAAATCCCACCTTAGATGATTTACTTAAAATTCAAGCTGTTGTCTTAGGTGAAAAATCTTAACTTTCACTATAAGTAAACTTCTCTAGTTTCCTGGTCAAGTTTTCTAGCTTTAAAGGAAACCTTGAAAATGCAAGCCTGCATGGCTCCAGAAACGGAAAAAGAGCAAACCAGCTATATAACCTGTCACTTATAATTTTTTTTTTTTTTTTTTTTTTTTAAGGCAATTGCTATTTTGGGGGGGTGATAGGCTAGCGTGCCTCAAGATGCTCCAATGCTCATGGTTGGCAAGCACTGAAAATAGTTTACTGGTCAAAAAGAAAAGCACATCAAACATTTAGAACCGGAGAACACTTAGAGAAGCTTTTCTAAGAGCCCCAAAATTTGAATCGTAAAAACAAATTAACAGATGTTATTATTTTAAAAAAAAAAAAAAGTCAGAGTAATGGACTGAAACACTTTTCTAATCAGATAAGATGCGATATCTAGGAAATTAATGAGGGAATACTAATTTGGGTGGTGTTTTATTTCAAGTAAGTGTACATTGACCCTTGAATGAAGGAAAGAGCTATGTGACTAAAAAACCCTTTTTCTGGTTGTTCATCCAAATTTTATAGTTTGTTCCAGCCAGGAGCATGGGTGTTTTGCTTTCATTTCACTTAGAATGTTGCTGTCATCTGCATGACAGCCAAACCTGAAATAAACAGAGCCAGATATTTATAAAAATGCTTCCCAAATATTTAATGCATAAATATGTATTGCAAATTCATTCCAATTCCCCATGGTGTGTATCTCCTCACAAAGCAAATTGAGGCTCGGGTGGGGCAAAACAGAAAAATGTCCAGTTGGTAACTATTAGATGGGTGAGAGCAAACCCTCGTACTTGCACAGATCCTGCAAGTGGATCAAGGTTCTTTGCGCAGGCATCTGTATATAGGAGCAGAGCCCAAACTAATTAGATACTTTGTTTGCAAAACATTTATTTTGAATTAATTAATATAGAAATTCAGCTCAAACTAAAAATTAACATACGATAATTTATTACTTATCAGATCAATTTGAAGCAAGAGTTTGGTATGTCTTTAAGCCAGAAAAGTGACAATGTCACTTTTTAAATACTCTCGGCAAACATAGCTTCAGTGAAAGAGAGCAACTTCCTAATGTTAGATACTGCACGTTCCTAGTTATCAAATGTTTGTTTTGTCGTTCACAAATAGCTGAATGGTTTGAATGCCGTCTTTAAAAAGTATACATAAATTGGATTCCTGGACTGGGAACTTACAGCTCACAATTAATACAGCAGAATTTTAAACCTTTGCAAAGAAAAATTTTGACTAGTATCATATTATACATTATAGCCGTATAATTACTATAATATTAGATCACTTTTTTGGTTGCATATCAGCAAGCTTCAGTCAGAGAACCCAACATCAAACCTTTCGTAGGAGAAGTCATTTCTGTGTCTATCCGCTATATGTTGTTGCGATTTACGTTGTTTCACGTCCAGCCATGTAAAACCAATTGCAAGAAAGAAGCCTTACTGGAATTATGTGGAGTCATCTCCCTCTCTTTCTCTCTCTCTGTTTCTCTCTCCATGACGTGAATTTGCACGGCATCATCACTTTGGGCTTTTATTTAAGGTAAGGTAAGGTAATTTCAGCAGCACTTTGTGCAAGCATGCAGGTGCATTTCTGAAGATTGAAAAGTAAAAAAGTCTTGCAAGTTGTGTTAAGAACCATATTCTGAAGGAAGGAAGACAGGAGAGAGAGAAATATTGTATAATTGGTATCTTGTAAAAAAAAGTCTACCTAAACTAAAGACAGTTTCTAAGAAGCAAGCAAACAATTCTGTAAATTACTACGACTATAGTTGCTCTGTTCATAAAATGTCATGTAGAAAATTAGTTTCTTTTGGTAATTTTTTTTAAGAATGTTATTTCAATTCTACAGATGTCTTCCTAAGAACTTGCTGCTAATTTTCAGGATTCATTTGCTATTTTATGTTATTTTATGGTTCATTACCTAAAGGTATGATACCTGACTGAGTGTCGTGAATGAGTGGTTTAGAGGCCGCTTAAAGAATCACTGTCAAAGGTATTAGCACTAACTGAGTTAGTGTGCACAGGTGAACTCATTCTTAGTCTTAGTCTTAAAGTCTTAGTCATTATAGACTAGAACCTGTTAAGGGAATTTGTAATAAAAGATTTTCAGGAGAGGTGTATGGGAGTGGTGATGTATGAAGTAACATAAGTATGTATTTTTCTGTTTAGTTTTTTTATTATAACTTTTTATTTTCATGTTTCTCAGGAAATGCAAAAATTCTTGCTATTAATATTGGTTCAGCACTTAATAGCCTGTTAGAATTTGAAGAGTTACAAATGCAACACAACATAACCAACGTAATCCATGTGATAATTAACTGACTTTGGAGGCTTATACTAGTGATAGATTTGACCTCATGCTTGTTTGTTACCTGCAATTTTTTCTCCTCATTTACCTGTAACATGCTCTTCATTAGTAATGGGCTTCTGGTTCTTTCAGTCTCTCTCTGGACATGTAAATTCTCTGCATAAGTTTTGCTGGGGGGTTACTCTGGTGCATAAAGCATAAGAATTAAATCTTTGCAAGTGGTAAACTTAAAAAGAATTGGTGAAAGTAAATGAGATGAACCCATGATTTTCAACAACTGTCCTCTGATTTCCCTTTTCCTGAGAAGGAAAGGGAGTAATACCCCATCACAAGTTGCCTAATTTTTAACTTCTTGAAACTATTGATCTTTTAAATGTAAAACTGAGATTTGTGTATTATGAGTGTGACTATACCCAGTGGACCAGAAAAGATAAGCAAGGTTAACCCATATGGATTTCAATGGTCAAACACCATTCCAGTTACTTTAAAAAAATGAGCGTGTAATATATGCCATAAATGCTTTCTGGAATTTCACTTCTCAGAATAAGCATCTCAAATGGAAAAAACCCCCCAAACCTCTAAATATTTTTCAGTAAAATTAGTTTTAATTACGCTTTCAGCAGTCTCACTTCTGTTTGAGTAGGGAGGTGGTGGGAGCTTTGCCTACACACGCACACCATGCTGTGTATGAGCAGAATTGTGCAGTGAGCGCTAGCACCCATAGCACAGTGCCGTAACTGAGTCCATGTGGACCAAGGCACAGATGGGTGGCCATGGACTGCCAGCGAGCTGTAAAATGCACTCGCTTGAAAGCCCGAACCGCTGCATGCAGTGGTTGCTTTTTCATCCCCAATTTTGGCAGATGGCCTCTACTTTCTGCATCAAGCTCAATACAGTTTGCTGAGAATATGGATTTCTTTTTCCCTTGCAAGTTAGGAATAATTTTATTGAAAATAGCACAGCATTGTCCATTTTCTTTACACAGAAAGTTTGCGAGAGAACTCAGAGTAATTTGTTTTAAGGCAACTACTTCCCAGACGATTAGCAATGCTGTCTTAGATGTGATCTAAAGTTCTGATGAAGACTGCTTGTAACTTCAAAATTATGGTCTATCCCCAAAAGTTTGAAAACAACTACAGATCTTCACGAGTTTTGTGTTTTGCAAGAGCCTTGCCTAAAATATAATGAAATGTGAAAAGTTTTGCATACTGGGTTCATTACTTGACTTTTTTTTCTAAGGGTGCATTTTGATCACATCTCTGAGTATTTCTCCTTGAATTGAATATTAAAAAAACAGGAGATTCTCGCAAAAGTACTTCTCTTTAGAAAAAGCAGCTTTAATTTACCTTGTTTGGAATTCTCTCTTAAATTTCAGGTGTCTCTAGTATTAATGTGAACTAGACAGAACTGGAATTTTCCCTCTCCTGTCTATTCATGCAGCTAAATGAATGTCTTTTCTTCTAATAACTCAGATGATGTTATTTTACTACTTGCCTCAAAACCCAGCAGCACTGTAATGCATTTGTTGCTGCTGTTAGCTATGTCTCTTCTGACGGAAAAGCAGCAGCAGATTTTCAGGCTCGAGACAGTTTTTTCTTTTTTTTTCTTTTTTTTTTTTTATATAACTCTTTTAAAGAAGTGAGAGATATGAACCTTCAGCCCTATCTTATTGTAACATCTTTTCCAAGGTGTTTTTATCTGATTTTATCTTTCTCAGCTGCAAAGAAGTAGCTAACAGGT
The DNA here is from genome assembly GCF_000690835.1 of Fulmarus glacialis. Classification (NCBI taxonomy): domain Eukaryota; kingdom Metazoa; phylum Chordata; class Aves; order Procellariiformes; family Procellariidae; genus Fulmarus; species Fulmarus glacialis. The sequence goes on from NW_009235741.1 coordinate 25,647, forward strand.
TTGCCCCTTTTTCTCTTGCTCTTCTTTTTACATCTTGGGCCAAATGTCTATTTGTTAGACATGATGGCTTTAGTAGAACGAATATCAGGTTTAAAATAGAGCTTAAAGGAAAGCAACGTTCTGCAAAACTTTGCAAGATTCCCTCCCCCCTTCCACCCGTCCCCCC
>NW_009235742.1:0-1275 GCF_000690835.1 Fulmarus glacialis
CCGCTGCCCCCGAGAGCGGCCGCTTTGGGGAAGGGAGCGGAGAAGAACAAACGCACAAAGCGCATTTCGGCTCTCACCGGACTCTTGGGCTAGATCGGTTCTCCCGCGAAAAATAAAATCCGACTGCAACGGAGATGAAAAGGGTTGGTCTGCGAAAGGGCCAGGCTAAACCTGCACCCGTGCCGTGCGGGGGGGAAACGCCGAGTTACTAACCGGTGAGGTGAGGCAGACAATGACTTTCAGATCCAGGACTTAGAATGTGAGGATAGGAGCAGGGCTTTTATTAGGTTAAGAGGGAATTAATCAGTAAAACACGAATAAAATGTTTTTGGGGAAAATGCACAGACGCATCAGGGATGCCTGAATGTCGGCTCCCGCCGTGCTGACAATACGAGGAAAAGCTCCCCAAGATGCACGGTATAAATGTTGCTGCCACCGTAAGTCTCTCCTAGTTTCTCAGAGGCAAGGTGTATGCTTTCAACAATAACCTGAAACTTTTTTAAAGCCCGCGCTTCCTCGCGAAACTTGGCTTTCCAAAATTTTGGCCACTTATTCTGTATCTTCTTTACCTTCGGTCACGCTCTTCACTTGACTACCCTTGGTCAGGTATGATGCTGTTAAATACACATTACTTAAGGAAGGGATTTAAATTAATCTTTTCCTTCACCCTCTCAGCAGAGATTATAGGTAGACATTTAAAAGGTTTTTCCTTATTTTCCCCCCCTCCTGTTCGCTACTTCTACCTGCATCGCCTGACTCGTAGAGAGACAACCGGCTTTGATGCTCAAATCGACCCCCCCGAGGTCGGGTCCTGCTGCAGCCCAGCCCCAGCGCTGCTGCACCTGCCGGCACCCGGGCGGGGACAGGCACCCACGGCGGCTGACCCGCGGCACCACCGTGGAATGGTGGGCTGAAAAGGGCTTTTTTTTTTTTTGCCCTTTTTTTTTTTTTAACGTAGTAAGGCTCTTTCAACCTATTTGTTTATTTAGCCAATAAAAGTCGGAGAAACTATTTTAATGCTGACACCTCCTATAGCCTCTCGCTAATTGAGCTCTGGTAGCTGCTTGCGTTGGGCAGGGTTTCTTCCAACTCTAGCGGCAGCAAAGAGAGCAGGCTTCCCCGTTTCTCGCTCAAATCTACAGCCTGCCCGCTATAGCACAGTAGGTTTGGAGGATAGATATGAATTGTTGCACTGTTCATTGATTCCTAGTAATGAGCCCGTCTAAATCAACACTGGCGCTAAGTAGCTCGTCTCGAAGCGTACAGAGGATGCTT
>NW_009235742.1:1323-1800 GCF_000690835.1 Fulmarus glacialis
TTGACCGTAACGATTTCGAGAGAAGATCGTACTATTTTTTGCATCTCTCTTGGTTTTGTGCTAGACTTCACGTAGCTTTGTAAACTTAATGAAAGGGATGTTAAGAAATTATTCCAAAGGGCCCCTATTTCCCGCTTGCTGGTTCCCAGGGCTAGCTTGACGCCCGTTTCCCCGGGATGCTTGGCACGACTCGCCCCTGGGGCGAGGAAAGACCTCGCCCGTTTTCCACCTCCCGGTGGTGCGGTGCCCTCGGAGGCTCCTTTGCTCGGAGCCGGGCTGTGCGGGAGCGAGGGACCAAGGGGGAGGAAAGTGGATATGGGGCTTGCGAAAGGGCTGGGGGGACGGAGGGGACAGGGGAAGAGGGAGCTTTCCTGCCCGGGGCTGCTGTTCCCTGCCCTGTGCTTTGACTGCGGATCTCGCTCTCACATGGCGTTCCCTCAGCCCCCTGGCTCCACCTCGCCCTGCGGAGGAGGTGTG
>NW_009235743.1:0-388 GCF_000690835.1 Fulmarus glacialis
GGGGGTATCACTGCGGGTGTCAGACAGAGGGGGAAGCCCAAGTTTAATCCTGAACAGCAACGGCACTAAAATTAGGGAGAAAAGGAAGGAAGGAAAAAAAAGCTTTACGCCATAAATATCCCGTGAATTCCCGTCTTGACATCAGGGTTACATTTCGGGTCTTTAAAAACACATACGACTAAAATCAAGTGCTTCCATCAGCTTCTCTGGCATATTTACGGTCTCTGGGAAGGGCTCCCAGACAGAAATCCCACTTTGACTTATAAAGGACCCGGCAAAGGTCAGTGCGGGGATGGACAGGGGTGAAGTACTTCTCTCCTGCGACTGCAGGGTGGGGGGAGCCCAACCTGGAGGCAGGGGGTGCAGCCCACCCCCACCCTGGACCTGG
>NW_009235744.1:0-218 GCF_000690835.1 Fulmarus glacialis
CCCCCAAACTCGGGGTTCAGCCCTCCCTGAATGTACGCCACTTATGCCCCCCACTACCCCCAAACCTTGTCTGCATCCCACCCTAAATGGGCAACGCCACAGCCCCAAGCCCCATCCCAGTCCTACCCCAAGCTTACTTTCCCAGTACCCCCATTACCCCCAGACATTATTGCCATGCCACCCTACATGGGAACCCCCCAACCCCCTCCACTGCCCTC
>NW_009235744.1:257-1452 GCF_000690835.1 Fulmarus glacialis
ACTTTCCCAGTACCCCCATTACCCCCAGACATTATTGCCATGCCACCCTAAATGGGAACCCCCTAACCCCCTCCACTGCCCTCAAACCACATCCCAGGCAAGCACAGTCCATGCAACCCAACAACCCTGTCCCAGAGCCCCATCCTGCCCCAAATGGGTACCCCCTGAATGCTCCTCACTGCCCCTGTCCCTGAGCCCAGTCCCACCCCAAGAGGCATCCTCATGTGCTCCCCATCTCCCTGCCACCAACCCCTGCCTCATGTCCCCCACCTCCCACATGTTCTCTATGCCTGTCCCCAGGCCCCATAGTGTGATGGGGTGCCGAGGCAACCTCCCTGTGCCCACCCTGACCCATGCAGGCTCCATCCCTGGTGCTTTCCATGATGGGCAAAATGGGGTGACCCCTGTCTGTGGAGGTTTTGCGGAGATGGACGAGGGCGAGGGCTCCCGTGGGTGGTCACCCCAAGGAGCTGGCAGGCTGCGGAGGCCAGCTCCGCCCGGGCTCCCCTCCGCCGTGTCTCCATGAGGGCCAGGGTGTTTAACGACTGGTCGATGCCGCTCATTGATTCCCGGCATTGGCTGGAGGGAGCAGTGCGTCGACCCTGTCACCTCACTCCCCATGGGCGTAGGGGAGACCCCTGTGCCACGGAGATCTGGCACAGGGACGGGGCTCCTGGGACTCATATATAGGGTGGAAGAAAGGCCTCTATGTATTTAATAATGTGCCCCCATGTGTGGATCCTGTCCCTGCTGGGTTGTGCAAGCCCTGGTTCGCATGTGGTGGGTGCTGCTCTGTGCACAGGTGTGAGCGTGGGTGTGAGTGTGGATTGCATAGCACCAGGTTTGCGCTCCCTGTGTGCTCGGCTTCATGGGGGGAAAGAGGGGTGACACTGGTGGCAGAGTGGGTGGCAGGGAGGAGGCGGCAAGGAGATGGAGCAGGCAGAGATGTCCCCACGCAGCTGGTGTGTGGCTTTTTAGGATGGCACTGCTCGGGACGGTGGATGAGGGGACGTACCGGCTCAGCCACAGTGGCACTGGCAGGAGGGGACAGGGACAGCAGCAGGGACCTGACTTTTGGGTGCCATAGGACCATGCTGCTGCCTTTTCTGTTTTGAGATTGCACAGCGCGGTGTTATTCGGAGGGGCCGGGGCTCACCCCCCTGGGAACCCGACTCTGAGGCAGCAGGTATGGGTG
>NW_009235744.1:1623-1852 GCF_000690835.1 Fulmarus glacialis
GGGGTCAGCCGGGAGGAGGGAAGCAGCTCCTCCCTCCCAGGCCTGGGGAGGCTTTACGCAGAGAAGGCATCCCCGGCATTTCTCGTCCTTCAGCCACACGCTCCACACGCTCCCTGTGTGGGGCAGGAGCAAAGCCGGCAGCGCGGTGGGAATACCGGGGAGATGGATAGGGGAGGTCGGTGGAGGGGGAAAAATCCTGCCACTGCTTCCTGGGGTGAGAGCTGGCTCC
>NW_009235744.1:1998-2458 GCF_000690835.1 Fulmarus glacialis
TACGGGATGGGATAGTGAGAGGGGAAAGGAGTTACCGGGACCAGCCGTGCTCTGACTTTGCATGGTGCTGCCCTGTATGGGGTGGCAGTTTGGGGCAGGCTGCAGTGCCGGCTTGCCTTGGGGTCTGCAGGGTGGCTGTCACTCCTGTCCCTCCCCTGTGATAATCTGGGAGGGGATATGCCCCTGCCTGGGAGGGGACATACCCCTGCCTGGGAAAGACATGTCCCGTCCCCCCCCCACCTCCGGACCCTCCCCAGGCTGCAGGGCTGTGCCTCACACAGCCTGGGGAACAGGTTCTCTGCTCTCAGCAGGGGCTGAGCGGGGAGGGTGGCCGTGCTCTGGCTTTCGGAGGTTTTCAGGGGCTGGGCTGTGATGCTGTGGGGCATGGAGGGCAGCGTGTGCCTGCTTGCAAGCTGCCTGGCCACTGGCAGTGTGAGCATGGGGGTCCTGGGGCCAGGGA
>NW_009235744.1:2598-4238 GCF_000690835.1 Fulmarus glacialis
AGCACAGCACCACTGCCATTAGCTGGGATGGGTCTCAGGGGCTGTCCTTGCTGTCATCCTCCTGGGCAGAGGGGACAGTTAAGTGAACGGGGACCCCCGAATCCAGGCTGGTTTGTGGAGGGTGGGTAGGGAGCCACTGCCCAGGCTCTCCACAGCAAGGAGGGGACCCTGATGGGGATGGGGTGGAAGGTGGGTGCAGAACCAGCCATGGGGGGTTTTCCATGCAACGCAGTGGTGCTAAAAATGGGAGCAGAGGATGAGGTCATGATGGAGAAACCCATTGAGGGTTAATAGACAAATGCTGCTTTGCCCAGGGGAGCATTTTGGGGAAATATCCCATGTGATTGCCCTGGTTTTATACGTTTCCTGAGGCACCAGTCGGGGGGGGCTGGCGGGACCTTTGCTCTGATCTGGGAGGGCCGCTCTGATGTTACGGAGTTGTGAGACCCCCTCACCCCTGCCTCTTGCATCAGCCCCCGGCGCCGGTCTATGTACACTTGATAAGGACACATGGATAGAGACCTGGGCAAAGGTCCGGGAGGTCTCCCGCGCCCAGCACTGCAAGGGAGCCCCAGCCCTGGGGCAGGGGGGACTAAGCGGGGTCTGACCGTCCGCTACCCATGAACCCCCCCTTCCCTGAGGATGGGGATGCCACCAAGTTGCAATGCTGCGGTGCTGCATCACGCATTTGACTTGGAGGGTGCCGGGAAGAGCCTGGCATTTCTGGTGCCAGCTCAGCCCCATGAATTCATCTTTCCCTGCCCAGGGAGCCATGCACACTCATGGGGACAGGCACCCCCAAGAGACAGAAGAGCAGTGCCAGGACCTAGGCTTCCCTCTCCATTCCCGGGATCTTCCCGGAGGTGGCACCACGGGAAGGCTCTGGGCAAGAGGGACTCAAACGTGTGGGTTTTGTGCCCAGCTCTCCGGCAGCGGAGCGTTTGCTGGAAGGAGGATGCCCTCCCTGCCAGGGCCCCACCAGCAGACCACGTTCAGACCTATCTGGTTGCGGTTGGGGGTATCAGGACCCCCCAGAGGTCCTTCCTCCCTGCCCGGGAGCAGCTGGGGGGGTGAGCCCCAGCCAGCCCTTTGGGGACTCCTGGGAGTCTGGTAGCCTCAGCGGTTAATTTGGGGATGGCTGGCTTTACCAGCAGCTGTTTGCCATCACCCTCAGCCAACCCTGGTGTGGCTGTTCCTCCTCTCGCCATGGTCCCTGATGCTGGCAGTCACCTCTTTCACCCACCTGCCCTTTACATGCATTTAGGGGCAGCTTGCCGGTCGTGAATGCATGTGCTCGCATCTCAAAGCCTGGAGGAAAGTGCTCTGAGTTGGCTGTAGCCGTCCTTGTGCCATGGACCTCCGCCCCATGCCTCGGGGTCATCCCAAAATGGGGTGGCAGGGCCTGCGATGCGCGCCCTCCTGTCTCCATCTCCATTGCTTTCTCCTGCGGGGTTGTCCCTGCCCGCCAGAGAATGGATGCGGCTCGGGAGGGGGACCCAGGGGAGAAGAAGGTGGTCTCTCTGCCCCAGCCTCCCCCCCGCCTCCAGCGCATCTTCAACCCAGGTGCAGGAGCAACAACCGCAGGGCTCCCGGGGCTAAATTAGAGGGTCTCTGGTTACACCACAGAGGCGGGGGGGGGG
>NW_009235744.1:4273-4478 GCF_000690835.1 Fulmarus glacialis
GCTGCCTGGAGGCTTCTCACCAGCAAACCTGCAGGCAGGCTCTGCCCCGGGGCTGGGACCACCTGCAGCGGGGAGGTGGCGGCAGCAGCAAGGGTCAGCGTGCTAATCCCTGGCAGCAGTGGCAGCTCCGGCAGCTCCGGCAGCCCAGCACGAGTGCAGGGACACAGGGCGGGAGCGGGGGGCTGCTGGGGTATGGCTGGGAGTG
>NW_009235744.1:4494-6317 GCF_000690835.1 Fulmarus glacialis
CATATGGACCGACATGAATGTAAGGATCCAAATACATGTCCGTATAAGTGTAGGGATATGCCACTGTGTGTCTGAACCCGTGTGAGTGCTGATGCGTGTGTGTGGATGCACATGAGTGCCCACATGTGTAGGGATCCCTATAAGACCCTATGTGTATGTATGGATCCATATAAGTACCCAAGTGTGTATGAACCCGTGTGACTGCTGGTATATGTTTATGGACCTATATGAGTGGCCAGGTGTGTATAGATGTGGCCAAGTGTGTATGGACCCACATGTGTGTGTGTGTGTATATGGCACCGTGTGTGTGCCCACATGCATATGGTGTGCCCACGCATGTCTGAACACACCCGTGAGTATGTATAGGGACATGTGTTGTGTCCCAGCATGTATGGGCACTCCTGCACATGCATGGACCAGTGTCTCCACGTATGGAGCCATATGGACCCATGGGTGTTTGGGGCAGGGTTTGGGGGCTGAGCTTGCCCTAGCCCACGGTGCTGAGCACACCTGAGTCCTGGTGGGTGTCAGCCCCCTGCCCCCCCTGCTGCCCCAGGGCCCTTCCCAGCCCTGCTGCAGTCTGAGGGATGCTGAGAGCCTCGGCGGCTGCTGTGACACCGTCTCCCAACAAGGGAGTCCCGAGGGCTTAGTATCAGGGTCTCCAAAGAGGAGGTGTAAAAACTAATCAAGGGTGTGAGAATAAAGGCTCTGCGGGTGGGAGAGGAGTGCCGGCAGGAGCCCCCACCCTGTGGCTGCTCCCAGCTCCCTCTCTGGCTGCTGCCCCGGAATCGGATGTGAGTGGGGAGTTTGGGGGATGCACCTCCTTGCCGACCTGGGCCTCCTCTAATCCTCTAATTGGGTTAATAATGGAGGTAAATCCCCTGTGTAGGCAGCAGGCTGGGCAGGGCTGTGGTGGGGAGGGGGGATATGGCTCCAGGGAGGTGGGGTTTGCAGCTGTGTGGGGGTGTAGGAGTGAGCTTAGGTGTGCTTGGGGGTCAATGTGCACAGGGGACAGTGTGTATAGGAGGTGCGTGGATGTGCACCAGAGATGGAGTGTATAGGGAATGCATGAGCATGCACAAGGTGGTGTGGGTGTGCAGGGAAAGTGTGTATAGGGGTTGCGTGAGCGTGCACAGGGTATGTGTGTATGTGCACAGGGGGAATGCATAGGTGATGTGTGAGCATGCACAGCAAGTGTGTATGTGCGCTCAGGGAAAGTGTGTAGGGGATGTGTGAGTGTGCACAAAATGGGTGTGCAAAAGGAGAGTGTGTATAGGAGGTGTGTGAGTGTGCACGGGGTGTGTGGGTGTGCACAGGGAGAGTGTGTAAAGAGGATGGATGAATGTGCACAGGGAGTGTGTGTGCACAAGAAGAGTGTATAGGGGATGTATGAGCATGCACGGGGGGCTGTGTGTGCAGAGGGAGAGCATGTATAGGGGCTGTGTGACCATGCGTGGGGTGGTGTTTGCCCAAGGAAAGCATGTGTGGAGGTGAGTGTGTGCAAGGAGAGCATGCACATGATGTGTGCATGGGCAGAGCAAGCCAGAGGCAGTGTGAGTGTGCACGTGGGGGTACACTGGGTGTGTGAGCATGCACAGGGCAAGTGTGCTGGGCACTGTACATGGGGGCTGTGGTGACATGTCCCCTGGGGCACAAGGCACCCAGCGGGGATGCCTATGTTGGCTGGGCCACGTTCCCCTGCTGTAGGCTGCAGCTCAGTGTTGCTCCAACTCGGATCCAGTGTCCGCATCCCATGTCCGGTGGTGAGGTGGGAGTGAGCACCAGCCCCAGACGCCCTTTCTGCTCGGGTGGCTCTTCCGGCG
>NW_009235745.1:0-1900 GCF_000690835.1 Fulmarus glacialis
TCCAGCACCGGGGGCCCCAGGGCGGGCCCGATGCATCCCAAGCCGGGAACGGGTGTCTGCACCTTCATGTGATGCCTCAGCATCATGAGAAAGGGGGCTCGGCCCGCACCCAGCCCCCTTCCCCAAGCCGCTTTCCTGCTTCCACCCAAGCATGTCCCACCGCACGTTAATGGCCCACAAAGGCCTCATCATATTCCTGCCAGCAATCCCTGGAGCACAGCGTGACAAGCAATCGCTTTCATCCTCCGGATGCTTCCCCAGCCTTTCCGCGCCCCGAGGCTCCCGCGCCGGTGCTCGGGGAAGCATCCCTGCCCCTCGCCCCTGACCCGTGAAGAGCACAGAGATGATTTACTCCGGGTGTTGCATTCCCATCGCACCCGAGCACGCTCCGCGCCGCAGGCAGAGCAGACCCATCGCCCCGTCGGCTGCGTGTCGCAGGCAGGAGCGGGGAGAGGGACCAGGAAGATCGGAGGTGGGTCAGCAGGACACAGCAAGACCAAGACGCTGGATTGTGCCCGACAGCGGAGTGAGGGTTCACGTTCGCCATCCCGCCCAGCTTGTCACGTACAGCGTGTCACAGCCGGGTTCTCCGCGGTTTGAGGAGCGCTGGATCTTCAAATCACCCTCTTGGATTAAAAATAACTTGCAGCCACCCAAGACGGTGTCTCTGGTTTACGTTGCCAGCAGGCGATGGCAGCGATCCCTGCTCAGTCACCGTCACTCCCGCACGGTCTGCCCCGACCCCCCTCTCCCCCACACCCAGGATTTCTGCACACTGACCAACTCGGGGACGGTAGCACAGGTCCCATGCACAAAGGCCAGCTTTTCAGGAAAATGCCTTAAAAAACCCAGCCAACCTCAAACTCGTCGTTTGCTGCCTAAATAAGCGACCTGCTTTCAAGAGCAGCCCGAAGCGAAGAGAAGGGTTCATACTGCAACTGCAGATTTCAACACACAGACTTCCAGCCCCGCTTTTTGCAGGCGTGGAGAGCCACGGAGCTCCCTCCCCACGCGCCCCGCGATGACGGCAAGCGTTTGGGGGGGACTGAGGCAAGAGCTTCCCCCCCAGCCGGGGGGCAGGACCCCACAGACCCCCCAGCACAGCCCCGCTGCAGGATTACACCCCGAGAGGGACCGACGTGGGACAGCATCTCCCAAACCTTCTTCCTTCAGCACCTGCTCCCGGCCCCGCTGGAGACGGGATCCGGCCGGGCTGGACCAGCACCCTGCGTGCCCGGGGTCCTCGTTCTGCCTTCAAAAGCCAGGGCTGTGTGGAAGAGCAAGAGCCAAATGGTTCACACAAACCTCTTGCAACACAAACCACAGATTGGAAAACACTTGCTGCCTCGTGTTTAGGGGCACTTGAGATATCTTTTCCAGGCACTCACTGTTTTCCAGGGTATTTTATTATGTTTCCGATGCACAGTTACACTGAAAGCACAGGACCAGCCTGTTTCAGATGTACCTCCGGTGCTGTATTTTCCCTGGCTCATTAACGGATTCATACACGGCCTTGGAGCCATTGTTTCTGCTGACAAAATTAGCACTAACAAGTAGGACATAAAACAGCATCTACAGTAAATCCAGTACCTCCGTGTGCTGCAGGAGCTGCAGCTCAGACAGGAATTTCATTGTACCCTTTCGGCGTCAGATAAAGTTTTTAAAAGACACAGCAAAATATAAAGCAATGCAAATTTGCCAAAGCATTGCATTTCTCATTGAACACAGTGGGGGATGGAGAGTTAGAAAATGGCATATCCTTAAAGAAACCTGGTAACCCTTTGTGGGCTGCGCCGCTGCTGGTTTCTGCCGGACAGTGGGGTCTGTGCCGCCAGAGAAAATGAGGAATCGTTCCACAAGACGTGGAAGGAGCTGGGCTGGCCGTCCCCCGGCAGCCCCC
>NW_009235746.1:0-298 GCF_000690835.1 Fulmarus glacialis
TCTGCCCTGACTGGAAGCGACAGGGACGGCCGGGAGCGAGGGCTGGGGCCAACGCGCGGCTCCTTCTGGTGATTTCTTGGCCAGTCATCCACGTCAAGCGCCGTACGGGTAACGGCGTCTCAGATCTCGGTCTAGCTGTGCTCCCCGGGTTTTTAATGGCTTCACCACTTACCTCTCATGTGACACGTGCTTAACGCATTCTTCTCACCTCCAGGCTGCAGCTCCAGTTCCTCCCAGTCCACACGGGCATTTATCTGGAGTGCTGAAGCACCGTACTCCAGCGGCTCCCCGGGCGGGG
>NW_009235746.1:319-19173 GCF_000690835.1 Fulmarus glacialis
GTCCACGCCAGCTGGAGGACCCTTTTCAAAGAGGGGCTCCCGCCATACAGGTATCACCCTCCCTCTGATATCTGGCCTGAGGGAACTGGAGAGGAGACACAACCCACTGGGCCCAACTGGTGGTCCTCACAGTGTCAGTAAACCCTTCTGAACCCTTGAAAAACACAAGATGATAAGTAAGTCTCTGCCAGTGTCACAGTAGTTTTGTTCAAACATACATCTTGCCACAGTTTCCCGTCCTCTGAAATGGCTGCATTTCAGAGGTGTTACATATGGAGTCCTCATCCTTGATCAAAACTGTTAATCAACTGTATTAATAATAATTCTTTTGAATAAGGATTTATCCTCCCTTAACTGGGATAAAGATATCCAGCTGTAAAGTATGGGGTTTGCTCACATGCCTTATTTCACAATACCTAGCGGTACTATTTCTTTACATACCTTCTTGTTAGATGGATAGTATTTTCAGTATTTGGAACACTTTTTCTGAGGGGAAAAAAAAAGTGATGTATAAAGGTTAAGGTCCTACTATGTTTTTACTTTTACATTTTGCATGTTTAACTAAATAAAATGGAGAAAGTCATTCAGTTTTTTATGTTGATTTCTGTCCTTCCCTAGACATCATTTTTATTTGTCCACAGTCTCTTACTTTGCAGCAATCCCAGAATGCATGTACCTCTAAGTATAGCATATTGCCAATATTCTTGTGGGATCTGCTGGTTGATTTTGTGTAATCTTGCTGAAGAGAAGTATAGCCTGTTATTAGCAAGGTGGGTGTGAGCTAGTCTATATTTGGAGGAAGATGTGTCTTATCTGTGAAGAGATTTGCATTTTCTGTGATGGAGCTCGCTGTAGGCCTAGATCATTCTCCCAGGACTGCATGAGCTTTTGTGCAAGGCTGCCTTGTAATAGCACGTAGACTGTAATTATGGATGCGCAGATTGATGTCACTGAGTCTATAAAGGTTCCTAGGGGAAGATTGTCTGAATCAGAAATGTGAGCAGGGAATTCAGATTTAACCCAGTGCTCTAGCTGCAAAAAATTATGTCTGTTTTGCTGTTCATCCAAATTCAGCTTCAACTTGTACTCAAATCTTTAGTGCGTGGTCTGTGAGAAGCCTGTTTACACTTCTAAACCTACACTGGAAATGGCTGACGCAGTGTCTGAAGAGAATTAATTCATTTGCTCAGGTGTCTACACCAGCATCTCAAGCATTCCCAAAGAGCCTATGAAAGTTCTCATTGTCACACACTATTCACCACCTGATAGCCTCGCTGTTCATTGGTTGTCCTTAAAGTTACTCCAACATTTCTTCCTCTCAAAAGTTGGCATTAATTAAGAAAGCTTAGGGGTGCCTGGTAGCAACCCTCCAACACCTAAGTGGAGGTTACCAAGTGCGTAACAGGAAAATGAGACTCAGTGGTCATAATTTGAAATGAGGTTCCAACTGGCTGTGAGGCGAGGGGGGGAAATTGTTTTGAGGCTAAGCAAGCACTGGGACAAGAAACTAAAGAACTTGCAGAATCTCCATCCTGAGAGGTTTTCAAGACCCAACTGGGCAAACCCCAGAATAGCCTGGCCCAAGTTCAGTGTTAACCTTGCTTTGTGCAAGAGGCTGGACTCAGAGTCAAGATCTCCCGCGGTCCCTTCGAACTGTAAGGGTTCTATAATTCTGAAAAAATTTTCTTCTTCTTAACAATAAACAACCACACAGAAAGCTCTTGCTCCCTGCCAGAGTACTCAGTTGTGAACAAATACTATTTAAGTTTAATACTTTATAACTCGCCCTGACTGTTGCAAAGGGTGGCTTTGGTGAGGTAACAGTAACTTCAATCATATGTGACACATCAGGCCTAAAAATGTTACTAAGTATAGAAGAGCTGGTTTTGGTAACTTCTAGGTTCCTTTCTTTCTGAATTCAGGTTAAAAAGAAGGCTACTAAAAGAGCCTTTCTGTACAAACTACCAGTAGGTAAAGGAAGTTCTTTTACTAATCGTTGTCATAGCATCTGAACATTCAACACTGCGTTACATTATCAAGAGAGAAATATCAATGAGACATGGATCCATAACAGAGCATTAACATTTAAAGGGTTTTTACTGCATCTTTTCACCTGTATCTGCTGCATATCTCAGGAGCAGAGAGTAGCATAGAAGCCCATTTTGACAATGTATGAGCGTATGCAAATGTGCTAATGGAAGAAATATAAACACCTTGGAAGCTGTCTGACCTGTGTAACTCTGCCGCTTCCAGCAGCAGGGGAAAATACAAAAGTCTTCCTCTTATGTAAGCCATATATGTTCTAAAATAAAGCACGCACAGCTTTAACCTGCAAGTTACTGTGATTTATCAACTCATCACAGAAGATTTCCTACACAGCGAGAAACGGACCCCTGTGCAATGGACGTGGACCTGGGAGTCCAGCAGGCTCATGCAGAAGGCAGTACATCCAGCCTGCGTGGGCAGTGTCCAGGTATGGCACACGCACGGCAAGATCTGGCAGCACCTGTGCAAGTTTTCTGGCTTGTGGACACAGAAGCCAAGCAGCCAGTAGTCTCTCTCCCACCTGGACAGAAAGTGTTGAGCTGGAGAAAAGGGACACATTTGAGGAAATTTGGATTGTGATAGCCTTAGCTCGTAACAGTCTTCCAGCATCAGTAGATTTGATGCTCCCACCTGCTATGAGGGAAAAAAATAAAATCAATAATTCATTTTTCTAAAAGGCCCTTTTTCATGTTATACAAATTAAAGTGCTAGTTCTACAAACTTGTACATGTTTCACAATGCTACTGTGATAAATAGGACTATTTATCAAGGCTGGAGGGAGTTTCTGTCAGGCCTGAGACAACACTAAAAATCTGTTTTTGTTGTTATGCTAGAGTTACACCTCTTCCTCCAGACTCATCTGCTCTCCTCCTCCACATCTCCCTTTTTCAGGGTAGTAAAACAAAACGTGCATGTTTATAAGTTACACAGAGATGTGCTTTTTATGCCTTTTTAGTCTAGCTGGTTATGCAGCTGGTATTGCTCTGGAAAAATGTGTTAACCAGGTCCCTTCTGGGTCTATCAGATGTAGAGCATCTCTCTGCCAATCTCAGGGATTGTAACTGTAACTGAAACAGTTTGAGCACAAGTCATTGAAGCTATTTTAGTGTAAATTGCTTGCCTACTGGTGAATGCTACATCTGTTATAGTGATGTAAACCAGGTCTCAGGGGCCGACGTCTGTTTCATTTCTGCTTTTAATCAACAAAAATTAAGGCTGTCTAAACTTCTGCATTAACCATTCATCCACATAATATAAAGTACAAAACAAAATCTCATTAATTGTCTGTTCATGTTACAACTTTAATCTGAAATGAAAACAAAATTGTTTGTGGGGAAAAAAATGCAGAACAGATTGCTTTATGAGTTAGTCCATGAAAGAATGTAAGATTTTTTTCTGTAGTCCATTCCATTAGTTTTCTTCCATATGATGCATGATATATCTTGAAATCAAGTAAAAAGCCTGAGAATGATCATGCCTTTGTCTAATCACATAGCAAATCATTAGCTGATGAAACACATTTTTCTAAGCTTTGCAAAACAAGTTATTAGTGGACCGATCAAAAAATCTCACAGAAATGTGTACAAAGGGCACTCTAGTGTCATATCTATACTGAAATGAAATTTTTAAAGCTCAAAGCAAGCTCTTAGACAGTTCTGAAACTCAGCGAGACTAATTGATTTCTTTTTTTGAGTGCACACTTACCTTTTCGACTTACAGTTAAAATATAGCCATGGTCAAGTATTTCAGGAAAAAAAAATTCGATACTCTTGCATGCAGATACTCTTGCCAACAACACATATGACTTATAAAATTAAAACCTACAATTTACCAACAGTTTTAAACTATAAAATTTTATAGCCGGTATGTAAAAATTAGTAAGTACAATACCTAAACATTTAAAATATGAAGACATTGATTATCTAGGAACGTAAGTTTCGTTATTGTATTTATTTATCTACCAAAGTCCAAAAGTTTTGGCAAGAAATCCACTGTGTGTGTATATATATGCATTAAAACCCCCTCATTTGATCTTCAAGTCACCAAGGAAAATAAGATTTCTTTACCCATTACCTCTAGGATAAGTAAAAGGGAACTTTCAGTTTGCCTTGTTAAAATTATCAATATAATACATTTTAAGAAGGGACAAATACGTGTTTAATAAACGTTTGTGGGCTTCTCTGCAAAATGGACTACTACCTACTCGAAGTGGTTGCCTGTTGAGCAATGAATAGTGAAATGGGGACACTCTGTGGGGAAATGAAAGAAATGCAATTTCTTGCGCTTTCTGGTTTATTATCTTTAATCCTTTACAATGTCCTGTTTATCATGATTTGATGAAAAGAGAGACAAGCGTTTAATTCCTGCACTTACTCAGTTCTCTCAAGAGCTCTTTCTAGTTTTCTGCAAAGGCCACGCTGATCTTTGCAATAATTGGTTATGAATCTGCTCTTGGATCCAGACTCTGTCGATAACTTTGCTGAGAGTCGAAGTTATAAAGTTTGTGTGCTGTAAAAACCCGAGGAAGCCTTGTCCCAGGCTGCCCTATGCATCAGTGCATTTGTAAGTAAGTAATTAAATTTAGGCAAAGACTCTTCTGGGATTTGCACTGCAGAACTGCCAAAGTGAAATCTTTGCCATAAAACTAAAGGAGTGGTAACGCTAACTCCAGAGGTAGCAGAGCCTCTTGCAGAAGCAGCTCTCCAGGCTTAGCGGAGTTGTGTGGGTATTCTCTCCTCTCAGCCCCCTGCCTCAGCAAGAGCCCTGGGCAGGCACAGAGCTTCCTGACCCACGCGGATCTGGCTGCTTGCACTTCCTGGATACGCTGTCTCTTTTCTCTTACACAGCACCAACAACTTCATTACAAAGTTTTGCAAGTCATATTCATTTGACAAGATCTATATATTATAGAAACTTCCACACACAAAAATGCATTTTTTTTTTATGGTCCGTTTTTTATGGTTTTGGGATGGTTTTTATGCCTCTGGGATAGATCAGACCCATTGAACATTGCTGAGTGAAGTCTTGAATTTCAAGCGCTAGGACTGCTTGTCCAGTCAGAGTTAAGCACATATAGAAACCGCAGCTCAGAGTATCAAGGCAGAGTCACTGAGAGAATAGCAGAGCCTCCCCTCGGTACCTCTGTAGACTGTTCTGGATTATGTGATACCACTATATGCAACTTCTAGCCACACCACAGTTGCTCTAACCCTAGTTACAGATGGGTAAGTAACAACTTTCTGCACTGAGGAAGAGAATCAGTACCTCATTGCTTTAGTCAAAGAGCACATGAAGGAATAGATTTAATCCATGCATTTGTGATTCAATGTCTTCAATTAAAACCAACATGTATTAGTAGTGAGACAAAATACTGATGTTACTGTACTAGTTCGCCTTTTGAGGACTCTGTATTGGGGCTTATGGGGTACATCTGATCTCTCTAGGAAGGACATGGATAGTCAAGAATGGGGACAGATTTTAGCAAGAACATGTCTGTCAAGAGGAACAATTAATTTTACAGCCACCTCAGTTAAATTATATTACCTGCCCTTCCATCCACCCAGATCAGTAGTTGAGTTTTTCAACTACTATTATGTTTCTTTGAAATTAAGAGCAGGATGCTCACAAGCCAGCTCTATATTAAACAGCAAACGGGACCAAAATCTCAGTACAAAAATATCATTAATGTTTGTACTGGCTGTAGGTGGCATGGTTTTGGTAGCAGGGGGACTGCAGAGGTGGCCTCTGTGAGTACAGACCAGGAGCAATAAACTAATCTTCCCCAAGTCAAGTCTGTTTTGCCTGTGATGGTAATTGGTAAGTGATCTCCCTGTCTTTATCTTGACCCATGAGCTTTTTCATTTTATTTTCTCCCCATTCTTTTGAGGAGGGGGAGTGAGAGAGCAGCTTGGTGGGCATCTGGCAGCCAGCCAAGGTTAACCCACCATAATGTTACAGACCTTCTTACAGTAAGACTTCATGTATTTGCAGTAATTACCAAGCATTTCCACAATTAGCAAGTAACAAGGAAATGTAGTTAGTAGACAATCGAGGGGACTGCTACATGACAATATGTGCTGTGTCTTTTTTTTTTTTTTTTGGCAACTACAGCTTAGTCTTAATTTTTAAGGAAAATACTTACTGGAATGCAGTAACAAAACCTCTATTTCAAACAAGTAGCTAGGTCTCAGTAATAGGAGATCTGCTGGGAAGCAGGAACCAACTAGTGTCTGAATTTGGGGGTTTGTAGACTATGAAAGGAAAATGCAGCTGAAGCAGGAAAAAAAAAAACCCCAAAACCAAAATGTATCACAAGCATACCATTGTTAGAAAATGCAGTTTAAAAAGGCCACTATGAAATCTTAGAATTCTGCCATCCTTTAAGAGGAGATTATGAATCAAACTTAGTTAGCTTTGGTGGGCATCTGGCAGCCAGCCAAGGTTAACCCACCATAATGTTACAGACCTTCTTACAGTAAGACTTCATGTATTTGCAGTAATTACCAAGCATTTCCACAATTAGCAAGTAACAAGGAAATGTAGTTAGTAGACAATCGAGGGGACTGCTACATGACAATATGTGCTGTGTCTTTTTTTTTTTTTTTTGGCAACTACAGCTTAGTCTTAATTTTTAAGGAAAATACTTACTGGAATGCAGTAACAAAACCTCTATTTCAAACAAGTAGCTAGGTCTCAGTAATAGGAGATCTGCTGGGAAGCAGGAACCAACTAGTGTCTGAATTTGGGGGTTTGTAGACTATGAAAGGAAAATGCAGCTGAAGCAGGAAAAAAAAAAACCCCAAAACCAAAATGTATCACAAGCATACCATTGTTAGAAAATGCAGTTTAAAAAGGCCACTATGAAATCTTAGAATTCTGCCATCCTTTAAGAGGAGATTATGAATCAAACTTAGTTAGCTCTTTTGTTTATTGTGCAACAAAAGTAGGGAAGAACACAAGAACAGATAACTAAATATGTCTAAGTACATGGTGACCTAGTTACATAGATGCTGCACTCGCCCATTACATCTGAGAGCAGCTTCCCTAATCCCCAGGCTAAAATTCACATGAAATCCAGGATTTCAAGAAAAGAATGTGGAACTAATTATTTAAAATGTATGCACTATCTGTGAGCAAACACCAAACTGGATTAAATTGCTTGACATGTATTATGCCTAGTGGGTATGATTCAAAATCTGAAATTTACAGACAGACGTTTTAGGGTGTTATACATCTGTTCCTACAGGAATCCTGTCATTTAGTTATCTGCAACTGCAGGGCTGAGCTATAAGTTTTGGCCCAGCTGAGCTACAGAAGAGAAACATCATCACAACACTTAAAACCCTGTTGAACGCTAAACCAAATTGTGGAATGCTCCTGTTAAAAGGCTGTTTCCAGTCAACCCAACTACAAATCGCAACCTCGTCACTCGGGCTGAGACTTCTAAATCATAGATACAATACAAGCCAGCACACTCTGCTGGGTGCCAGGGTGCTTATCCCATCTCTAGCCAGTGCTCAAAAGCTAATCACAGAGCTAATCACAAACTCACGTAAATCTCTGAGCCTTTACAATGGCAGAAGTGGACTCTTGGGTATTTGTGATTCTAGGCTGTGCTACAATGGCTTCTAATATGCAGACTTCCTTCACTGATTTTATCTTACCATATATAGATCACAAAGCTAGAGATGCAGTACATAAAAAATAAGAGGGTGCTTTCTTCTTTAATAGAGTCATTTTTCTATATTGTACAAGCCAGTATCAGAATTCTTTCCTGTTATGAACTAGAGGTTGTCTTGCTTTTGATTTTGCAGAAGAATTTTAATTGAAATACTTAGAACTCAAGCTTGGAGTTAACTTTTCCTTTGAAGCTGGAAATCTTGATCTCAAGGGATTCATTCTGCCTTGACTGTGGGTTTTGTGTAAAGCAAAGCCAGATTGTTTTATTTGGTAGAGACTGAGCAAGCTGTTACTGACTTTTAAATATTCAGGATCTGTTCCAAAGCATGATGGTTGCTAACGTGAATTATATAATTTTTAATAGAAATTAATTGTATTTTTATTTCACAGTCTGTGCTGTAAACTGTCTTACTTCCGACTTCAATTGCACTATAGGGAAGGCTATGAGCAAGTAGTTCAGTGGGATTGTTTTAAGCTAATATGACTGTAAATTGCAAAAAGTGAGGAGTGCTGCCAAAAAGTGCTGCCATACATTAAGCTCTGCCACTCATCCCCTGGTGGTAGCTTTCAGCAAACCAGAGGGGTTGATTTCCTAGACCAGCACACCAAAATGCAAGTTCTTAAAGGCTATAGTGAGCTGTAATGTGAGCAACACTTTTCCCACTTTTATGTGGTGCAACTGCCTGGCAGCCTAGCCAGAAATCTGCTGCTTTACTCATGAAAATCTTTTTTTCCCAGGGTATTGCCATGCAGATAAAAGGAAATTCAAAACCATTCTATTAACATGACCTCTGGGGAGTCACCAGTCTATTTCCAGCTAAAGCAGAATCCAGTGTTTTGGGCACTGATTTAAAACTTCCCATGGAGCAGTATAATAGGAAACATATCTTCAGTCACCCACAAAAATTCACTTTCATCCTTCAAAACTGCAGATAATTACAGTATTTAGCATCACCTGGACCCACCTGGAATTTTGGTCAACTTCCAGTGATGCTTGAGCCATCTCTCCAGAGAAACCCTGAGGAATTTGAACCACTTCGCAGCACTGCCGGAAAACCATCTCAGCTGGTTCTCGCAGGCCAAACAGGGATTCATGCCTGACAGTAAGGGCAGACATCTCTCAGAGAGCAGCTGGCACCCAAACGTTTGCCAGCCCCCAGACCTCTACTGCCAGCCAAGGGAGATCCTACGGACTAGGGATATCCATGCATGGTATATCTTTCAGTGAGGCACAGCTAGGTTCTGAATTATTTGCATTTTCTGTATGTCTTAAGGGTGCATTCCTGTGTAAATAGGATTTAAATTATGGGATTTAAATAAAGCTTACACTCCACTTTCAGGTAGAAACAATAGGGTATCTCTTTGTCAAGTCTGAGCTTCTTTACCCGGGGCTCTAGCATGCAGGTATGTGCAGAGAGGAAGGTTCAAATCCCATCCCCTTCACTGTGTAGAGAAGAAAAGGTGAAGCCAAATCTTAAATACATTAATTATAGAAAGAGTAGGACACTGCAACAGGGACAGCAAAAGCATTAACACCTACAGCTTCTCTCTTACTGACAGAGGATACACTCTACTGTCCAGCACCAATACTGAGGCCCTGGTTGCAGATGAAGGAAGAAGAGGAGACAGACTGGGTTGCACAGTGCCAACATGTGTTAGAAATAAGATATGGCATAGGTTAATCCTACTGATAATAAACGCTTATGCGTCCCCAAACAGAAAACCCAACTGGATTTACTTGTGAATATTTAGAAAAATAACTTCAGGAAGAAATGAAAGGAAAGCAGATATCTTTTTTCATACATAACAAAATGCAAAGCCTGGCTTTTAGATGCAAAGGAGATTCCAAATCTGCAGTCACCAGAACTCCAGATTTGGTGGAGAACCGGGCTGGTTTTCGAGATATACGTACCCAGTTTAGACCTTGGGGCAGCCAGTTCCATTAACGCTCTGCACAGTATTAGCAGCCAAATACAGGCAGAGACTCTGCTTCTTAACAGAGATGCCAATTTTACCTGCTGAGTGAAAGAATGAGGACAGGGAGAGGAATTAACCCATAAAGAACTGCTGCTCACCTGTTGTAGTGCAAGGGATGTTTCACATACCGCAATCCTGATGTGTTGCCACTACTGCAGGTAGAGTCCTTTCCCTCCCTACTCCCTGCTTTCCTGCTTGCTGGGGGCCGAGCAACCTGCAAAGCATGGCAGAAAGCTGTCCTTCGTATTCTGAGGTATTAGTCCTTTTATCCAAAAAACAAACAAGCAAAGACTGTAGATTGATGTCACTGATAAACTAAAAGAAACAGCAATGTTGTCATTTCAGTTAATATGGCCATTCAATGTAAGTGGCCCACAGAGCTCATGTCTGAAGCTCAGACATTCAGGTTGGTGGCAGACTGCAGGCAGGTAGCACAGCATCAGGTCACAAACCAGGGCTGTTTTAAAGCTTTCCTTTGCCATAACAACTTCTTGAAAGATGGGGCTTTACTTACTGCTATTGAGAATGAGGATTCTGGACTGTAAAATGCACCTGGTACTAACCAGCAGTAATACAGTCAGGAACTGCAGTTGGTTCCTGTTCTCACCTAGAGAAAGAACAGCATCTCCAGTGGACTACATTGGTAGAGCTTTTATATCGCTGGACAGCCCAAGACTGACTGCTCCCTGGCTATTCGAAATTCTTTGTTATCTTTTAAAATTTAATTTATTTACTATATTTAAGTTCTATTCATTTTTTACAAATACTCTGTTAAAATACTTTATTATTTTTTCAGCATTTGTCTAATTTTATCAATTACCTCTGAATAACAGTATTTCAGTATTCCTATATTTGAACATAAGGAATAAAGAATTTTGGATTAGAGTTTGCTTTATAGTCACCACAGCTGGTGCTCTAATACTCTCAGGGATAAATGTCATATAAGCTACCCAACTAGGCAGAACTGTTCTATAAGCAGACTCTGCAGGTAAGAACAACTGTGATTCATAAGGAAGCATGATGAGGCTTTTCAGATTTCCTTTGTCTTCTGAGAATTCAAAAGGAAAGAAAGACATCATGATTCTACTGTAGAATCCAGGCAGCCCAACTCAGCAGCACGAGATGCTGCCAGAGCAGAAAGGCTCTGTCTGCTAGGGGCGCACACAGTGTGCCCTCCCTCTTAGGGGCGCTTGTAAGTGACAGGGCGTATGCCTCTTAGAGAGGGTCAAAATAAGAAGTAAAAATATAGGTATTCAGAAGCAGCCATTTCCTGGACACAGAAGAAAGTTAGTGAGCATTTATTTCAAATCTTCAATTCCCAATACTGTGATTTCAAAGCTTTGAAATACCTGTGAAATATCTTTTCTTTCCCATTAAGTATATTTAGTGCCAGTGAAGAGTTTCAGTCTTCTAGGGAACAATATAGATGAAAAAACAAAGTCAAACCTACCTAAGTATTGCGAGAGTTCAGATTCCATTGCTGTTTTGTTTTTATTCTCCCTAGAGACCCTGTAAATAACAGCAGTAATTACTGTGGTTTCATTTCCAGTAGTGTAAGATTTGCATGGGCACTACTACTCTAAATCCAACTCTACACCTAACTCTCTGAACTGCCTGGCCAATTTTTCAGTTGCTTTCAAGTGGCAATCAATAATCAACCTGCTAGCAATAGAAACCTTTTAATCCCTATAGAAATAATTTCCTCACTAATTTAACTTAACTGACTTTCGTCTAGAATGTAGTCCTTTGTAAAAATAGCAATTTGCTTTTGACCAACAGCAACTGCATTTTCATAGTCTCGTCATATGTTGAAATACCAGGTTCAACAGTTAGCAGGTGTAAAAATGCTGGGAAAAACTCAGTAGTGCAGCTTTGTCAGCAGCTTTCCAGACTTTTGAGAACAACTGTGCCAAGAACCACATCTTCTACACCCAATGAAAATAAACCAAAACAGAGATCTTACATGGGTGTTTGACAGTAGTGGGACACAGACACACAGAGTTTTTAGGTGGGAAATAATTCCAGGTACATAAATGATATATGAGTACGTCTTTGGGAAAGTTCTATGAATTTCCATGATAAGGCATGTGCAGTTTACTGTCTACTTCTTTTTATGACTTTTAAGTGCCAACATCTCCCTAGCTGCTCAGCCTAAAATGAGGCACTGTACTTACATCTTCCTTGTTTTAAGCCACTCGTCAGAGACACTGAAAATAAAGTATTTATCAAGTAGCGCTTTTACTAAGGAAAACCTTTATTTCAACTGTGCAATCAATCAGTACTTAGACAGCAGTTTCATAAACATTTGGCATTTAAACTTCTATTACTTTTTGGCATGACCTTGGGGTAGTATATAAACAACCCTGGAGGGGAAAAATGAACCAACACGCTAGGTAACATTTACTAGAATGCTAGAAAAACAAATCCACATTATTAAACAAAATAGTTTTTAAAAGACATTAAAAAGTTACATTCAAATCAGGGCAAACATTAGCTTCCCTCATGCAATGGAATTCACAGAGCTGATCCCCTGAGACAAATATAAAATTAATACAATTCAGCTCCATCCTCCATTAGCCAGTCAGCCATTGCTGCCCTTAGAAGAAAATGGCACACGGAGTGAAAGGATCCAGAACACCACAACATGAGATACACACTGGCTCCTACACTGGCAATTCATTCACAACTTTAAAAAAACCCAAAAGCCAAACAATCAAAAAGCAACATTTGTGTAAGTCAGTTTTTCATATACAGTCAGTCTTTACTGAAAACACACCAGGCAGATGCAATGTGGGTATATGCAACCATGAAAAGCTGAAAACTTCCAGAAGGAGCACAGCTCGCAATGGAACCAGAGGGCTCAACACGGCAAAACCTTAAGCATGTGTTTACACCCCTTTTGAGTCAATTAGGACCAGTCTCAGTGTAAATATAGAGGAATTCCAAAGAAATAAACTTACTCGCATTTGAGCCAAATTGAATTTGTGTTCTTTTCATACAGGCCTCTATTAACAGAAAGTGATTTGGTTTGGACTTGTATTGAAGAATAGTATTTTTTTAAACACATGTTCCAAAATACACAGTTACATAAATAATATATTTTTAACTTATGTTACTATAGAAAGGCGCTTAATATTTCCTGCAGACAGTCAAATTCCTGTGCTTTAGAAATTGCTTGCTATTAGCAGAGCTGCAGTTGCAGCAACTAAGTGTGTAACAATTGCTCAAGCTAAAAATTACCTCGTTAGCAATTACTAGGTGTAATTCTGCTTTCAATTTTACCAGAATAACTTCAGCAAATTGATTTCTGTGATATACCACCAGAGTTATACCTGTGCAGCTCTCTTTTCAGTTGGTGTAAGAAAGAGTTTTGGCTAAACATGAAGTGCCCTACAAAACCTACCAACATTCTCCATCTTAGGAGATGGGCTTTTCCCTGCATGAACTTCATTCTGTTACGAATAAAATGAGCAAGAGCTCCTGGTCTTAGGGCTTACAAGTTTGCTCAGAGTAACATGTTACTGAGACCCAGCAGTCCATGGTAACTATTCTTGTGTATGCTCAGATTGCAGCAAATGGTAGTCATTCAAGTTGACCTAGTTTGCAATGAAAAAGAGGTAAACTGACTTGAAATACTCAGTATTTACTACAGGCTAAGACTAGATGCATGGAGAGTTACAGTGGACCTCTGATGCATGGTAACTTGTTACCTTAGAAAAATCCATTTGCCAAGGGGAGTTTTAACCACCTAAGAATTCTGTCCTTTAAAAATAATAATACTGTGAAGATTTAAAAAACAAACAAACAAAAAAGAGCTGATTTTGGCTGTCCAGACCATGCAAACTGAAATAAAAATTAATTTTCCCATTGACTTAAAAAGAATCAGGATAAGGACCCTAATTTGAGTAGGGCAAACAAGATTTAACTCATAGTCTAAAGCAAGGGAATAAAACCAAAGAGGGAATGAACTATGAAAAATAATTAAAAACAGACAAAGAAATCTCTTGATACTCTTTTCTGTTAAAATCTCATAAATTATACAGAAAATACACAGCTAATATAGGAAATTATTATAAGTATACCTAGATTTTTCAAGTTTCTCTTACAAAAGCAGAGCTATTAAAAAAAAAAAACAAACCACAAACCAACTGAGAGGCCCTGTTCTACACAGCATATACATTCCCAATTCTCTTAGATAATTCCTGAAAGATGAGAATACTTTTTATTTGTTAAATATGAAGAAAGTATACAAGTGTAACTGTGGGCAGACTTGGTTTTGGATCCAAGTCCTGCAGAACAGGCATTGCTGTTGCAGTTGAAGGGCAGAGTCCTCACTTGGAAACACAATTAGCATGGTAAGCCAGTTTCAAGATTTCCTCTATAAGTTTTGATGCTTTTCAAGTCACATCAACTGTAACATTTTTGCTTTCTTTTTAAAGTACAAGGGTTGCATACACACTCATTACACCAGCCATGGCTCTTTAGTTCTTAATACACTTAAATGAAATAAATCAATTCACATAGTGTAACACTAAATTCCACATTTATGTTCATCTTCCAGAACATATTCAGTAAAATTCATAATTAAAAAATGATAATTTTTTCTCCAGGACCCAGTTTCTACAGACATAACCGAGGAAAAAAAAATACTGGAAAACCTGAAACCATTCTGCCTGCTATGTTCTGCCAGCTCTTTCTAGGCAAATGGAATGAACAAAGTTTACATATGAAAAACTGATTTCCTTAGACAGCCACAGGTATAAACTTTTAAGAAAATTAATATCTGTAATATCATACCTATAATTACATGTGTTGGCTTCAAGGATATGAAGCATTTAAACTTTGAGCCCAGTTTTGCACTGTTACAATCATGAAGGATTGATTCTGCTATTGAGTTCAATAGAGAAAGTATCAGTTTCTACACAATTTTTCTGGAGATTCCTTTGCTTACATTGGTGGAGCTTTCAATCATAAGACAAATTTTCTCTCACAAAATCTTGTGATATATTAGTAATAGGCCATGAATTTTGAGGAGAACATATTTTTTGTTCTGTAGTAATCATGACTATGTGACAAAGTAAAAGGAAACACACGAATGTAGACTGGGTTCTGGAGAAATGTATTATATTTGGTTAACATAAAAATAAAGAAAAAGACAGAATAATTAATGTCTAACTAAGCTTGCCTGTATGCTGAGGTAACCTTAAATATCTTTGGTTTTCTTTATTTGCTGATAAAAAGTACCTTAATAAAACATTAAGTGATTAATAGAGTTCTGGATGGACTACTCTCTAATACATTGAGTATTTTCATCTCTTTGGCTACTGAAGTTAGAGCATCTATATTAGATTGACAAATTTTATATGAAGTCTCTTTTTCTCAAATTATCCATGGATTAAACTACAGAGTGGGTCTCTGGAAGAAAAAGTTTAGGATTTCAAGTATTTATCTGTAATGAAGGTCATAAAATTACATCCGATTATCAGTACTTACAGCAAACAAGTCTTTGGAGAAGCAAACAGTTACCATCGGCATATCAGCTCTTTTTGAATTCAGCTAACAAAAGATGCTACTCTGAAAGATGAAGTGTTACACATTCTTAATCTAGCTTTGATTAATTCACACTTTACCTAACTAGAAACAGTACTCTGCTGTACACTAAACATTCTGCCTGACGAGACCAAAAATAAATCTTTGGTGAAAAGGTTTCCTTTTTCTTCAGCAAGTAGATAAAAAACTGTTCAAAAATATTTTTTTAATACTGTATTGTTGATCAACTACATGCTGGAGAAAAAAATTACACTTGGAAGTCTTTGGAGATATCTGCTGGTATTATCATAACTTTCTTTAAAGGCTCTTGTAACAACAAGGTAGTTAAAATTGTAGAAGCATACAACTCATCTATGCAATCAACTATTACAATCCAGAAGCCCTATTGTTTTTTGTTAGTAACTACTTATACAATAAAATGTATTCAGCTCCTCAAACCTATAGCTTTTAACTAGTTCAATTATTTTTGGACAATATGTGGCTTCCTCCTCTTCTACAGAAAAGTCTTTGGTACAAGATTATTTTTAAAGCATTTGAATCAACACTGTTATGAAAAGTGAATGTGTACTGTCTGGTTCAGAACTAGCAGACAGTTACAAGGTAAAGAACTACAGTAACTAGAGGTCAATTCATCAACACAGAACAGACAGAACAGTAGGGCTTATTGACGACTTCTGACCACCTTTTGATACATGAGGAACAATACAAAAGTCAGCCTGGCCTACCTTAAGGGTGACATCTGGCCCCAGAAAAGTCAATGGGAGCTCTGACAGACTTAACTAGAGCCAGGAGTTCCTATGGTCGCTTCCTCACAACATTACATTTTAAACTTTTTTCTTTTTAAAGTAAAAACATATGCCTAATTTTTTTTTTCTTTTGTTTCTTTCTTTTTAGGGAAAGAGGAGGCATGGAGAAGAGGACTGGATATAGATACAGGCAAGTTTATAACATGGGATGATTCCAACCTCCTCCCTCTCTCTCCCTCTCTCCTATTAAAAAACAAAACATGATACCCTGTCAGTTTGCTTCACGTTTCCGTGAGGCAGCTCAAAAGTAACAAACTGTTCCCTGAGTACAGGAAAAAACAACAACAACAAAAAACCCAAAAAAACACTAGAACAACTTTTAAAGGAGGTAGTATAAAACAGGAATTGCATGGGTTCAAGGCAGTAGCAGTACTCACCTCTTTCAACAGACTCTTCAACTAAAGCTCTGGCTTTTTTATTTCTCATATAGCCTAATCAGAGTTTTAGATTGGCATGTGGGTAAAGTCACTCCCTGAGCTAAAATTCCTGGCTAACAGCACACTAGGCGAAGGCAAGGAGCAGGGTTGCATCCTAACAACAGCTCTGAGACATACTAGGATGCTAGCAGTGCTTATCAGCACTCAAAGCTGGGTAAAAATGAACTACAAACTCATGATACAGTTTACTTAAAACATCCAAGAAGCATTTAAGGCATCTTTCTGTACTCCAAAGCTACTTTATGAATACTAAAAAGGCATAAGGCAAATCAGTAATTTCATAATATATAATGCAAGGCACCATTGCTAAGACGTACTGCAATACTGGAATACTCAGCATTATTATCTATTCCATGACTCTCAGGCAGAGCCAAACTGTCTGGAAATGCTGAATACTTCTTCATTTTGCCATGCTTTTTAGCATTAACTGTCAATAAAGGGGCAATATTTGTCACTGTGGGGAACCCAACATGTCCCAGAGCCCTAAGGATATAGCATACATCCTGTCAGCAGTTGCTGGCACAAGTTTCTGGGGTAAAGGCACTGTCCTAGGCTTACTGGGGTTATGAGAAATCAAGAGGTACAAAAGATTTTACGTGGCTGTATACATGGAAGCACCAACTCCAGTTTTCCCAGTTTTTAACACCTCTATGTCAACCACATTAAATCATTACATTTTGTACTCTGAGGTTTCCTTCTTTTTAAAGACAGAGCTTCAGCTAAACAATCTTGTTCACCTACCTATACAACTCCCTGATCACTGAGCGCACACATGTGCGCACACACACACATATTCTACACACAACTGAAAACAAACAAAAAAAAGAAACCCAAAGTAAAACAATACTACTAGGAAGTATCATCGGTTCCATAGCCGAGACCAACTAGAACACAAATGAGGTAAAGCAGTCGTCATTCAGAGTTCACCTCTCGGCAAACTGAGGTAGATAGTCAGCAAAAGGGCCAACAGCATTCCCTTTGCTCCAGTGACATATTTTTAACTTTAGTCAGAAATTTTCACTGTCCTTTCACATTTGTTGACCACTGAACATTCAAAATGAGTGAGTTTTAAAAAACAAACAAAACAAAAAAAAAGAAAAAACATTCAACAGAAATATGGGATCACCTGCTAGGTTAGTCAGGCTTTCCACAATAAAACTTTGGCTCCCTGTTCATTGTCCTTCGAACAGACATACACTGCAAGAATGTCTGGCGTGGCCCTAAGGATGTCAGTTTTGCACCGCAGAGTGTATCTGAAGAGGTGAGGTAGGAGTCTGGTCAGTAGCGAATGGCAGAGGAGACTCTGTGCAGCTACTTACGGCAGGGCTCATCATGTTTGTACCCAAGTCACTGCTTACAAAAGGACTGGTAGTGGGAGGGGTGGCACTTGTCACAGAGGAGAGGTGTATCTCATCATTGGACTCGTGAGAAAATCTTCCAGAGTCACCAGTCTCGTGGCTTCCTTCACTGTTGGCCGAATGCTCCGTATCGGCAACAATACTGAATGGCACCTGGAAATTAGACTGCTGGCCAGGAGAGCTGGGGGAGTCATCCTCACTGATCAGCACAGTGGTGCCTGGCTGATACAGACACACCGCCTGGACAAATCTTCTCTGAGGCTACATGAAAAGCAGAGAGAAAAAAGTTGCTCAGCCTCTGAAAAGCTGAGCCATAATTTGAATTTTTACTGCATTTCCTATCTCCTATTCCACCAGAGTGCCTCTAACAGCATTGGCTCAGAACAATGTGGGCTTTCCTACAGGAGGTTAAAAAGAATCAATCTCAGGTCTTGCTCATACTTTTCTCTTCCATAATAGATAAAATAATCCCTTCTAGCTAAGCATGGCTAACCAAGAATGATTTCACTGGAGAGACCTGAGTGGTATTTTAAAAACATACTTGGTAGAGCACTCTCCTATCCCTTCATGCATGTTCTTTAAGCATTACTCCTTGGGTGGTAGCAAGTATTTTGCTTATAGAGGCATCAGAAATATGCAGCTGCTTCTGGAAATATTTTGGAATATGAATTTACAACATGGATATTAAGACTTCCTATTCCTTAAACATACAAGAGCACAATACAAGTTACAATTCAATAAATGCTAGTTAGATGCTCCGTAGGTGTGAACTTGCATGATAAAGTTCAGGATTTGGTTTAACACTTCAGTTTTAAACTGTTACCTTCTCATCCAAATAGCAAAAGTGTCCAGAGCAACAATTTCAGAAGCCAAACAGTTCTACTCAGATTCTCAATTTCTTCAGTACTCTGGGTAAATAATTTAATTTCCCTCTTTTGGTTTCTCTTCAGCAAGCAAAGTTTTAGCTGTCGGGGGGGAGATTCTTTATATTTTTATATTAT
>NW_009235747.1:0-1241 GCF_000690835.1 Fulmarus glacialis
CTGCCCCCAGGGCGCCGCCCACGCTGGCCGTCGACACCATTTCTTTGGCCGCCTGGAGCATCTTCAGCACGTTGGCCTGGGCCGAGCTGGCGGTGACGTCAGGCGTGGGCACCTGCCTGGGGCTTGCCAGGGTCTGCACCCCACTGAAGCAGCTGTAGATGCCCTGGGGAGAGAAGGGCCGGGGCCCCCACCATCAGCAGGGCCACTGGGGTCCTGCACCCATGACCCCGCCCTGCTGAGCCGAAATGACTCTGCTGAGGCTGAGATGGCACTGATGTCCTCTCCCCAGCATCCCCAGCACTGCCAGGGTGGGTGACACCATCCCCCATCACCCCTTTCCCTGGGGATGCTAATATGGATGCGGGGTCATTCCCAGGGCTGAGCCCTTTCCCCAAAACCTGGCTTTTCTTCCCACCCAAGAGCTCACATCAGCACTAACATCTCCAGTCCCTCCTGTGAGGGTCGAAGGGATGATGCCCACCAAGCTGTACCCATCCCCATGACACCATGGGAGGACATTTGGGCACCTCAAGAGCCCCCAGCAGCATCACTCACCCTGCTGATGCCCAGGAGGAAGTCAAGCTTGTGGGACTTGGGGATGGAGTGACGCAGCTTCCAGTAGATGAGGTGCTCCCAGGCGAAGACCAGCAGGCTCAGCCCCATGGCCACCAGCAGCATGTAGAAAACCCCGGCCATGTTGTCAATGTCCAGCTTGCTGCTCATCACTTCATTCTTCTCATTCTGGCAGATCCCCGACAGCCAAACCGTCTCCAGCTTCTGGGTCTCGCCTGGGGCCAGACAAGCACAGCGGTGGGGGGGTTGAAGATGCTTCCCCCAGGCATCATCTCCTCAAGCACAGCATCTGCCCATCCCCACTCCACAGTGGCTGGAGGAGGAGAAAGCCACCCCCAAGCCCCTGGAGATGTTATCGTCCTTGCTGCTGCCCTTGGCCTGAGCATCCCACCAGTCCCTTGTCCTTCTCCAGGGCCCTCTCCTGTCTCTGTCCCCCACCCATATGCCATCCAGCTGTGCTCACTGTCCCCTTCCCAGGCTTCTCCTCCTGACCCTCAGATTTTGTGCATGGCCATTTCCAGAATTTTACAACCTGCAAGAAAAGGAGGGGCCCCAGAGGGAATAACCCCCCAGCACCCAGCTGGAGAGATGCTGCTGGTTTTAATGTCACCTGAAAGGAGCTGATGGAGAAGACCATCTGACCCAGCCCCTCAGCGGCATCCTGCAAC
>NW_009235747.1:1349-2252 GCF_000690835.1 Fulmarus glacialis
TGATGAGAAGCTCGCCCGGGCACCCACCATCTCCCAGGAACTGGAGCAGGGCGAGGTCGATGGCCCGCTTCCAGCGTGAGTCCTTCTGCAGGGCAATACCGTAGCCCGTGGTGGCAAACACCTTCCCACTGCCAATGGTCACCAGCTTGCAGCCCTCGTCCTTGCCCGCCATGTAGTTGAGCACCGCCGCGTCATAGATGAAGGCATCCAGCTTCCTGCCCCAAAACCAGGAGGGACAGTGAGGAGGGGGCCCAGCAGCCCTTTGGGGGGGGGGGGGCTGAACCCCTTTTGGGGGGGCACATTTTGGGGGAGCTGTACCCCTTTCAGATAGCTGTAGCCCATCTGTAGGGGGCTGTGTCCTCTTTGGGGGATCTCTGCCCATCTTGGAGAGCCATAACCCCACTTGGGGGGGACGTACCCAATCGGGGGGGGGCTGTATCCCACCTGGGGGAGCCATACCCCATCTGGGAGAGGCTGCATCCCTTTTGGGGGGAGCTGTATGAAACTCTACCCCACCTGCAGGGGGTTGTACCCTGTTTGGAGGGGCCCATACCCCATGCAGGGAAGCCGCACAGAGCCATACCCCATCTGGGAGAGCTATACCCAGCCTGGGGAGCACATATCTCACTTGAGGGGGGGCTGTACACGAGCTGAGGAAGCCCTACCCAACCTGGGAGGTACCCCATCCCAGGGAGCCATAGGTCATTTGGGGGTCCTGTATACCATTTGGAGGAGCTGTACCCCAGCTCTGGGAGCTGTACCCCATTTGGGGGAGCCATACCCCTAACCCGGGTGAGCCGTACCCCATTTTGAGGCTGGTGAGGGCATCCTCCACGGAGCGCTGGTTGTACTTCACCATGTGGGTGTGCATGTCGGGGTAGTTGCTGCGGATGTTCCTCTCGG
>NW_009235747.1:2269-3438 GCF_000690835.1 Fulmarus glacialis
GTAGGTTGTGGTGATTTTCCTCTGGGTTCTTCCGTTGGGGACGGTGCCAAAGCGGAAAGGTGGGTACTGCTCCTGCGGCTTCTGAAACTGCAATGGGGAGCCCCGGGAAGTGGTGTCATGTGGGGTCTGTGTCCCTGCCATGTTCCCAGCATGTCCCCAGCATGTGTACCCTCCCCACAGCCAGCCCTCCATCCACCTACTCATGCCCAGCCAGCTGGCAGTGACACCTGGGGACTTCTCCCCACCCAAAAATCCTTATTATTTTTTCAGGGATCCCAGCCCAATTGTCAGGCCCACCTTCCTGTCACTTAGCCCCGACACGGTGTCGATGTACTGCTCCTGGATCATGAAGGCAGCCAGGTTGGCGGTGTAGCTGGCAAGGAAGATGACGGCGAAGAAGGCCCAGATGAGCACCATGATCTTGCTAGTGGTACCCTTGGGGTTCTCGATGGGCACTGAGTTGTTGAAGACCAGAGCCCACAGCAGCCACACTGACTTGCCAATAGTGAAGGAGGGACCTCCCGGCCCTGTGGGGACAGGTGACGGAGGGGACAGCCGTCAGCCTGGCTGGGGATGTGTGTTCCCCCCCAGCTCCTGCCTCCCCTACTCACTTTTGCCGCTGGTGAGGTTCTGGTTGTAGCCGACGGGGCTGAAATACTCGAACACGAAGACGGGGACGGCCACCACGACGGCCACCACAGTGAGGCACATCACGAACATCATGACCCACACAGCTGGGCTGTAGGGCTCTGCAAGGCGAGCAGGACCCCGTCAGCATGCCGGGACACCCCACGGCCCCCCCAGGGACCCCCAGGACCCCTCCCCAATGGATGGGGCTCATCGTCTTGAATATTGCCCCTCCTCGGAGAGGAGATGGGGTCTGGCAGCACCACAGCCGAGCAGATCCATAGGACATCAGGAGGGAAGGGGGATGCTGTGAGACAGGGGCATGCAGCCACACTTCCCTGCCTAAATAAATCAGGCTTTCATCAATAGGGAGATGCTAATGAGACATTGCCCATCTCCAGGGTCATTGGTGGGAGGGTTTCCCATGGGATCATGGGTTGTCCCCTGCAATGGCTCTGGCCATGGGATCGTGCCTGCACCAGGCGTGGGACCAGACCCCTGGCCCCACTCAGCCCCTGGGAGAGCCCCCCGGGAGCTGGGGG
>NW_009235747.1:3598-8359 GCF_000690835.1 Fulmarus glacialis
CCCCCACCTGCCCGGGATGAGCCGCGATGGGGAGGCAGGAGTGGTGGGGATGCATCCGAACCCTCGACATGCGGCCACCGAGGTCCATTTGTCAGCGTGTCCTTCACTGTCAGGGAGGAGAGGCCTCCCCTGATGGGGATGCAGCTCATTAGTGCAGGAGACAGTGGCGCAGGGTCCACGGACCCCAGCCCTGCCGAACTGCGGCGGGATGCTCCACCTGTCCCTGGGGCTGGTCAAGGTGACCCCTGCTTCAGGGGGGTCAGGCCCCATGGCATGGGGACAGGAGGGGGAAGACATGCCCAGGCTGGCGATACCCTGCACCCCACAGCATCCCTGGCACCCACACCCACCCGCACCCACCCACACCCTCCCTGTGCCAGAGCTCAGCTCCAGCCGAGTTGGGATGCCGCCGCTGTGCCATTGCCGAGAGCCTCAAGCCCTGCTCAAGCGCTCAGGCTGAATTTCGTGATGACCTTGGCCAGTGTCCTCCCCTTCCTAGGCTGCAGCTTTGCTCTTTTAAAACTCATTAAATAAAACTTTTAGCACCGGCAGTTTCCTACACCCGACTTAACCGTGGGCTCTGGTGATGGTGGCAGAGATGCGGTCCCCAGAGCAGATCTCGGAGCTGGCAAATCCCCACCTTGTCTCCCCCCACGGCCCTGTTCTCCCTCCTCCACACAAGTAATGAAGAGAAGGAAACCACCGATCCGTCTCTGTAATGAAAGGATTGTTCAGGAGAGCGGAGGAGGAAGCCCCAAAGCCAGCAGCACAATCTCCTTCCCTTATGAATTAGGCTTTTCTTTCTTAAAAGTTATTAAAATGGAACAATATTTCTAATTTGCATTTGTTGGAAGCATGGGATGAACTTGCAGACAGACAGACAGACAGACAGATGGAGGGGCACACGGCTCACCCAGAAAGGCAGAGGGGGAGACAGTGCCGTTGCTCCTGGCCACCATAACACTGATGCCCGTCTCCACGAAGGGCACAGAGAAGTCCACGATCTCGGAGCGCTCCTCGTTGATGGTGAGGGAGCCAATGGCCATGTCCGCACGCTTGTAGTACACCTGGGGAAGGGGCAAATGGTCTGGGGATGGGCAGATGGACAGGCAGAGGGACCCAGACCACCTTCCCCAGGCATTTCCTCATCTCCAGCATTTCCAACCTTAACTTTTGTCTTTTTTTTTTTAAATATTAGCTTCTTAAATGACCAATGATACAAACACAACCAGCTGTGGGGTTGTAAATGTTCATCTGACTCCCTCCCCGTTCTCCTCCACCAAGCCGTGCCCATAAGCTCATGCCAAGCTGTCCCCCACCCAGAGTCCCACCTGACCCGGTCTCCGGCAGGAAAGCCCCAGGTCAGGGCATGCTCAGAGTGAGCGGTGCCCTCCAGAGAGGGCCGAAGGTGGAGTCCAAGCCATGCCCACCCCTACCTCACCAATCATGCCGTTCCAGACCCCGCGGACAATCTTGCCATGTTTGCCGTTGGTCACTAGGTAGAGGTCGTAGGAGAACTTAACTGCCTTGGCCAGCTTCTTCAGGATGTCAATGCAGAAGCCCTTGCAGCACAGCTTGGTGTAGGGATCCACGAGGCCATCTCCACTGAAACCACACCGGGAAAAATGGGTTGGACCAACCAAAGATGCTCTGAGCACCCTGGTGCCTCCTGGACACCACGTGCCTGGGGAGCAGTGGCCAAAATTGCCGAGCTCCATCCTTGCTGCTCACCTCTGGGAGGAGTTGGTCTGCTTACGGCAGGGCACAGTATTGCGCACACAGACCCCAGTGCTGGGATCCGTGTTCTCCACGATGACAAAGGGTCTCTCCTCCAGTGTGGCCACTGTCAGGTGGCGGTTATCAGCCACAGGCTGCAGGAAGGAGCCGTAGCGGGGCCATACCGGGTACTTCATGTGGATGATGCCTTTCTCCCACTTTCCCACCTGCCCCCAAGGGAGAGCGCACTGTCACCCCAGTGAGGGGCTCTGGGGGTCACATGGGGTCCTGTGTCCATCCTCCCAATGCCTTTGGGCTTCGTTTCTCCTGGAGCATCATTAGGCTGGAGCTCAGCCATGGTGAGACCCATCTCAGCATCCCTTTCCCCATGCACCCACTGACCACGGGGCAAGGTGTTTCCTTCTGGGCCCCAAGCACCGGGCTTGGGTGAGCACAAACCTGGCCAAACTTCACCCAAAATACTTTTAAATTAGAAAAAAACCCTCTGTGCAGCTTGTTTCAGGTCTAGGTGTTTGGCTGCTGTTCTCCAGAAGTGGGCGGCTGCATTTTTGCCTGTTTTGGAACTTTTCAGCCAAATTGCAGGGAAAAAACCCCAGATCTTGGCAGAGCTTTGGTGTCTGGCATTGCCGCAAAGCCCCACCATGCCACCGTGGGTACTTTTGGTACCAGCCATGGGTTTTGCATGGGACAACCTGCCCCAGGATGGGACCACAACCTGTGCATGGCCCCAGGCTCACCCTGCCCAGCCACCCTCCCCGGTGTGCCCGTCCTGGGGAGTCCAGGTGTCCTACCATCTCCCAGAGCCGGTGCTGGTTGAGTGAGATCACCACCATAGTGGGCCTGATCAGGTAGCCGCCTTCATTGAAGGAGAAGTCCCTGTGCTCCCATGTCACATTGAGGAGGTGCCTGGTGGGACACAGAGCTCCGTAAGCCCCTGGCTGTGCAGCCCAGCCCTGTACAGCCCACCTCCTCCTCCTCCTCCTCTGGCTCCAGCCGGGCTGCCACGGGTCCCATCAAGAGATGTGGGGCTGAGAGCTGGGAACCAGGTTTAACTCCTATGCAAGGGGCAGCAGTGAGCTGGAGAGAGCCCTGCCAGCAAAGAGGCACCGAGGATGGACCACTGCATGGTTGAGGATGCACAGACTACCACAGCAGCCCTGAGGTGCCACGTCTGCGCTGCAAAGCAGAGCTGTGAAACCCCTCTGAGACACCCATGGGTCCCACATCACAGAGAAGCAGGGGAAAAGACAAGGGCTGCTCTGGGGAGATGATCCAGGAGAAACCCAGCCAAGAGGCATGGACCACCAGCTGCAGTGCACAGCGAGCATCATCACCCCTGCCCGTCAGCTCCGTCCTCCTCCTTCCCTGCCCCTTCCCTCTCCGTTTCCCCATTCCCCCCATTTCACACCCAGTGGGTCCCTGAGCCTCACCTGTAGAAGCTGGTGTTGGTGGCGGTGGCCCTGGTGAGGACCCAGCAGTCCTGTCCCACCTCCGGGAGGTAGCCGTGGGCCCGGAAGAAGCTGGCCGCCCCCATAGCAATGATGGCCACCCCATCCCGCACCTTTTGCCGCAGGCTCAGCTTCCAGCTTTCTGTCACCACGCTGATGAGGCCGACAGGGAAGGAGGCAGGTGGCACCTCCATGTTGCCCACTGTCAGGCTGGGCACGATCCAGATGTAGCCTGGCCCCACAAGGCCAGCTTGCTCCGCCATGGCGAAGAGGTACTCAGCCTCCTCTCGTGAGCAGTAGACGATGAGGACCTGGGCATCGATCTGCCGCAAGAGCCGCTGTGTCCTGGAGCTGCTCCGCTCCTGGCTCATCTCAAAGGTGAGCACCTCCTGCAACTCCCAGCCGAAGTAGCTGGCGTCTGTGAAGGAGCGGATGACATCCAGGAAGATGTTGTAGCCCGGGTAGAGGCTGGTGATGACAGCGAAGGAGCCCCAGTCGTATTCCTCCAACACCTTGAAGATCACCTGGATTTGCTGCTCGATGGAGACACCCAATTGCAGGAAAGCCGAGCCAGGCTCCTGCAGGAGGAGAAGGGGTCAGGGGCTGCTCCGGCACCGTGGTCCAGGTCTCTTGCACCCGTGCAAGCCACCTTCAATGTGCCATCATGAAGAGTTTGAGGGAACCATGGACTGACGTGGTCCGTGGGTTGGAGACACCCAAAATGGGACTGATCCACCAGTGGTCTCCGAGGAACATCATCCCATGCAAAGGGTCAAGCCCTGCGGCCTCTCCTCTGTTTTTCAGCTTGTTGACCAAAAATTCATCCATCCTCCAAAGGAGACCAACAATTTCTCCTTAAACCAGGAGAGGGAGGGGGGCAAGGGTTCTGCCAGGAGTGTAAATCCCATCCCGGCTCTGACTTGCTACCTGCTGCCAGAGCCTGCGTGGCTCCTTCCCTCCCGCCCCACCTCCCTGGCCATCTGGCCTTTCATTAGCAAACCTTAATTGATCTGGTTCTGTCTTAAATGATTCAGCAAATGGCATTTGCAGAAGGTCGCGTGCAGGCAGCAGAGTTTTGCCACCCAGACCCCCTCCACCTCCAGAGAAATAGTTTTTCCAACAAGGCTGGTGGTCCAGCCAGAGGGGTGAGCCCCGGTGAGTCCCAGCCAGGCAGCGGGAGCTGCCAGGGACCTTGAACCTGCGGGAGGAGGAGGTTGAGCCTTCAGACAGGTCCCTCCACCACCCCCGAAATACCCCACCCCTGGAGAAAGCTGCGGAAAAACACCCTGACCACAGCAAAGCCACGGCTGTTTTTTAGTTGCTTGGGGCTCCACTTGAGCCCTCTGCATCCACCCAAGTCCGTTGCACCCACCCCAGCCCACTGCACCCACCTGAGCCCACTGCACCCACTGCCACCCATTCGCAGCGAGCAGCAGCTTGGGGTGGTCCAGGAGCACCAGTCAGTGCCGGCAGGGCTGCCAAGGTGTCATCCAGGGAGTTTAGATGCTAAAACATCTGGGCAAGCACAGCATGAAACCAGTACCCCGAGGAGTGGCAGGGGCTCCACCCCCGGGGC
>NW_009235747.1:8421-9798 GCF_000690835.1 Fulmarus glacialis
TCCCCCCCCGGGGGGCGCCTGCCATGTGAAGGAGCCAGCGCTGGGACCCCTCCAGTGCCCCGCTGGGCAAGATAAGATGAGCAGCCAGGAGGAGATAACCCAAATCTCCTCCCCGGGAGGGACAGGAGCCTTGCCGCAGCCCATCGCCACCTGCCCAGCACCCTCCAGCCCGGCTCCAGCTCTCCCTGCCACCAGCGCTTCCCGGCAGGCAGGTGACAGTGACAGTGCGTGATGCTAGCGAGGAGCAGAGAAGCCAAAAATCCTGTTTCAGCCCGTGGTGCACCTGAGATCACTGCCACAGCCGAGAGAGGTCCATGCTGCTGGCCCGGCTGTTTCAGGGCTGGATCCAGCCCCGGCAGGGCGGGGAGGGAGGAGAATGGGGACGTGCCAACTCTGCAGCTGCCCTGGCAGCCCTGGCACCATGACCCCGGCACCCCATGGTGGGCACAGCCTGGAGGGGATGGGGAGCCGGACACCAGGGAAGGTCCCTCCACAGGGCACTGAAGTCCTCTGCCATTCCACACCACCCTGGTCAGCCACGCTGCCACAGCCACTGCCTATTCTTGCCCGTGAACCCCCGTGCTGCAGCCCAGCAGCTACTCTGCCCTCCAGCATTTCACATCCCATATCTATCCCTGTCTAGTAATCCCTCATTTCTCCCACATCCCCCTGGAAATAACCCCCAGTGAATGCCTCACCTTCGGGGTCAGGACCACAGCAGACCCGCCGCTGATGCTGATGATGGGGACCTGGGTCTGGGAGGAGATGAAGTCAAGGATCTGGGCCACGGCCTCTGTGCCGACGTTGTCCTCGAAGATGATGCCGTGGATCTTGTGGCTGGCAAGGATGTTGCAGATCTGGGTGAGGAGGGTGCTGGGGTTGGTGTTGTTGACGATGACAGTGATGGGATGGATCTCCAGAGGCATGTCCAGGAAGCTCTGGGCACTCAGGCGGGAGCGGATGTGCAGGGGGTAGGCCGTGCCCCCAAACACCACAGCCACGTTGACCACCGGCTCCTCGGGGCCCGGCAGCAGGAGGTCGATGAAGGCAGCCGAGCAGCCCAGCACCATCAACAGTAGCAGAGCGTGCGCTGGCCCTCTGCCCATGTCCACTGCCACGTCTCTGCCAGGATGGGACACAGCCCCTCGCATCCAGCCGCCCACCAGGACGCCCGGCCCTGATCACCCCAGCCCTCCCTACTGCCCCGGGGCAGCACTAGGGCAGGTTGACCCCAGGGAGAGAGGGGGACCTCATCCTTTGGAGGCTGGACATGGTGGAGGGATGGCCACAGGGTTATACCCACTAGCCCAGCCCCTCTGGGGGGTCATAGAGGTGCTGCTCCCCACACCATACACCCCAGTGCCATGTCTCTTGTCC
>NW_009235747.1:9863-10072 GCF_000690835.1 Fulmarus glacialis
CACCCCTATCCCCTCTCCAAAAGCCATTGCTGCTATGATGCTCCTTATCGCCCCTTCACCAGCAGCGAGAGGTGACAGGAGGAGCTGGCAGATCCCTGGTGCCTCTCTCCACAGCTGACCGCCACCTTCAATATTTAAAGGCTTTGCTCTTGAAGGAGTGTTCAGCTCTGCAACCCCCATGTGGGGATTTTGCAAATCACACAGCCACC
>NW_009235747.1:10168-11346 GCF_000690835.1 Fulmarus glacialis
CTTATCTCCAAGTTTCCCCCCTAGACACCATCCTTCAGCTTTCCCCCCTTCTCACCTTTACCCCTGGTGCGTGTCCCCCGCTGGCACTGCCCACCCAGCTGGGACACCCACCGTGCTGCGTCTCTGCCAGCTGCATCCCCAAAGCCACGCTCTGGGGGGGGCGCGGTTTGGGCACATTCCCCCTGCCAGGTCCTCAATTCCCCACTGACTGTGGGTGCTCAGCCCACAGCAGGTGGGGTGACAGTCCCTGTGGGGGGCACGCATCCCTGCCCACGGCAATGCACCCCCGTGCTGGAGCTCACCCCTTCCTCGGAGCCCGCCAGCAAAACCAGCCCATGGCAAGACCTGCAGCTGGGGGCATCCAAGCCCCTCCACAGCCCCTCCGAGCTCCTCTGCAGCTCCTCTCCAACCTCTCCCAGGGCCATCGCCCCTGTGCCACGCTGGCCAGCGGGGAGGGGGACAAGCAGCTCTCCACAGTGGCACCAGCCATGTGCTGGTGTCGCTCCATGCAGCAAGATGCCAGCTGGTGCTCGGAAACATCACTTGCAATTAAAAGCTGCTGTTGCTTAACACATCCTCGGCACGGCCAGAGGAGCCCCTCACCAAGTCCCAGATGGTTTCGGGGTCTGGGCTGCCCCAGGGACCTGCACCCCAACGCCCATCCATGCCGCAGTGATGGACAACCCCTCAGCACACTGCAAAAGCACCGCTGGCGTGTTGGACTGAAAACGCAGGAAATAAACCCAAGGACTGCCTGACTGGGCACCCTGCAAGAGCTGCTCAGTGCGGATTTGAGCACCAGGGCTGTCCCCTCCGGAGAAAGAGGGGACACAAGCCCCACATCCCCCTCTTGCCCCCCATGGGTACCGGGAGGGCTCGGGCACCCAGCAGGGCACTGATGCTCACCAGGCTGCATCTCTCTCAGCCAGATGAGTTTTGGCAGGAGATCATCCACTCCCAGCACCCACCATCACCCAGGGGGGTTCGCCCTGCCTGGCTGCATCCCCTCCACCACCCCACATCACAGCCGGCCAAGCCGCAGGAGCCACGACGCCACACTGATGGCCACAGCCGTGGCCCCTTGGCCGGAGAGGGCAGTGGGTGAGTCATGCCATGCTGGCAGCGCCCCACGCTCTGGCATGGCCAGCCACGTGGCCGAGGGGCCGCGCGCACCCCCT
>NW_009235747.1:11377-13290 GCF_000690835.1 Fulmarus glacialis
GCCAGCCCAGTGGCAGAGTGGCCTGCACCACCCGCTCCTTGCTGTGAATTCCCAACTATTTTTAGTCCCATGATAAATAATTCATTGGGAATCCAGGATCAGCTACCCGAGCAGAGAGGAAGGGGAGCAACACACTACCCAAAACAAACAGAGCCGCTCTCCCAGCAGCTCTGCCCATCTCAGCCCTCCTCAAGGACGTTTAAATATACTCTGGGCCCTCGTGGTGACCGATCGGGTTTGCTCGTGCCAGCCCTGGCACCTCACCCATCCCAGGCCCTTATCCTTCTCTTCCTCAACCCAACTCTTCCCTGTGCTCAGGACCCTCTTCTAGCATCAAGTAATCCAAGCACAAGCCAGCAAACCCCTCCTGTGATGCCAAGCACTGCCGCCGAAGGGGCTGCTCCACTCCTGGCTGCAACTGGGAGCAGGTTTGAGCAAACTGGTTTCCCACTGGACCGAGCCGCAGGTGGAAAGCAACCCCATCCCTTGCGATCGGAGCGCGATGGCAACGGCTGAGGGGAGGTGGCATGGGCACATCACATCATTCAGCCATTGCTGAGAGAACCAGGGGAATGAATTTCCATCCTTCCCAGGAGTCCGGTGCTGCCGGCCAGAGCCAAGCTGCTCGCCACAGCCCTTGGAGGCTGCGGAGGAGGATGGAGGGGTTTAGGGCCAGTGAGCCAGCGGCTGGCAGGGGCTCCATGCGCAGATGGGAGCCAGGGCTGCTCCAAAATGGCCGGATTCGGGATGCAAAGAGCAGCCGGCTCCTCCAGCCCAGCCAACTCTGTGCCTGTTTTTTCAAGGGGCAAGCTAGAGGAGTGCAGGAAAATGGTTTTTTGGGGGCCAAGCATGGGGAAAGCAAATTGCAGGAAACTGGTGGAGGCAGAGGAGGAACCAAGCCCATCCCTGCGCTACTGCCAGAGCCAGGGCTGCTCTTGGGCTCGGCGTAACACAGCAAAGCCCCCACGGACTTTAAAAAAAAATCCACGTTTCAACCTCTTGTAGCAAGCACTGCGGAATTGCTCCTTTGGGAAAATGTCTTCCCAAAAGGGAGTTTTTCCAGCTGGGTGAAGGGGGGGGTGGCTGGGCTGGAGCAGGAGGAAGTTGGCCCCAGCCGGGAGCCCAGGCATGGCAATGCCACCTTCCAGCAACCTCCCTGGGGACCAGAGGACACCCACAGAGCTACTCAGTGGCTTTAGCACTTGCTTTTTGTTGCTTTGGGTGGTTTTGAGCAGGTTAACCCCTTTCCTAGGCACAACTTCACCTGATACCAAACACTCGCAGAAACCTCCTGCTAAAGGCACCGATCAAGTCCTTACCTTCCACCACCCCCTGAAATGTCATTTTAATGCAACAGGGAAAGTTTGCTCCTAATTTTAAACCTCCTTTTTGCCCTCCCTCCATCCCTCCCCTGCTCCAAGAGGGGGGAGCTCATGCAGATATTTTGACCTCAGGAAAAGGAGAAATAATATCCCAAAATGCAAAATATCTCTGGAGAAAGAGAAACCTTATCCCTCAAAAAAGCCTCCGAGCCTAAAACCACAGGGAAGGGCAGCCTGTGCCAGGGGAGGGGGAACCGGTGCCAATGGACAGAAAGGACAGAGCAAACCCGAACCTAGCGG
The DNA here is from genome assembly GCF_000690835.1 of Fulmarus glacialis. Taxonomy (NCBI): domain Eukaryota; kingdom Metazoa; phylum Chordata; class Aves; order Procellariiformes; family Procellariidae; genus Fulmarus; species Fulmarus glacialis. The sequence goes on from NW_009235747.1 coordinate 13,000, forward strand.
GAGCCGCATGGGGAGGATGGGAGGCACTGGGGAGGGCACCGGGTTGTGCCAGGGCTTGTTGCCCGGATCAGGGACACCCCTGTGGAGCAAGGAGACCTTGACGGAGCCCCCCAAAAGGAGGGAAAGCAGCAAAACCTCCCCAAGCCAACTCGCCGCCATCCCTGTCCCCATGCAGGGGATGACTTGGGAGGGAGAAGTACTGGCACCCCCAGCACGCACCATCTCCTTTCAACCTTCATCTGCCACCACACAGCATCACCCTCCTCTTCCTCATCACCCTCCTCTTCCTCA
>NW_009235748.1:0-2056 GCF_000690835.1 Fulmarus glacialis
CCCGGTTCGTGCCTCCGTCGCTGTGAGCTCCTGCTTCGCCAAGAGATGGGGGAGGCAAAACTAGAGTGAGCTTGGAAAACACACACAGCACGGTTTTCCCGAGCTGGGCGGCTGGCGTAGGCATGAAGGCACAAGTGCTATAGGAGCACTGGGGAGGGACCCTCAATAAACGCATCAGGCAACAGCAGACTCCACGCCTGCTCTGCTGCAGACATCTCCTCTCACACCTTCGTTACTGGGCACCCATATTAGCACCAGGTAACCTGACGGCCATGGACAGCGTCTTCTCTTGCCTTATGAAACAGGAAGGGGTCGCCCTAAGTAAGCCCGTTCCCTGGCATAAGGCATTCAAGGCTTCTGAGGAAGGGGTGGGGAGGTGGGCGCACGCATAGAAATGGCAAGCAAGCCAATTACAGTATCAGCAGAGAGGGCTTGCCTGACTGTCACTATTCAGTCTGTTTAGTCAGGCCATTTACTGACACTATTCAGTATTTATCAGAAATGGTAAAATAATTTTTTAGACTAGTATATGATCATTATACTAACACAGACACACCCATGTTACAGCCCATGCTATGGCATGGGAATGAGAGCTGAATTAGATGGGCATGGCGCAGCATATTTATTCAGTCTTTGCTGTAGCAATAGCTTATGCCTTGAAAAGCTTACATAGCTTCCTTAAAACGCTACTAAATTGTAGCTTGGTCTTTTTGCTGCTTAGCATACTTGCCAAGCTCCAGAAGTATATCCCAGCATGAACAGAAATGATTGCACACAAGTATTGACTTAAGCTTCTCCCATCATCCACATAAATTCCCATTGGCCCATTGCTTCTTCTAGCGTAAAATCTGCTGAAGAATCACCAAAGTGTTCTTTGTGTAATAAGAACCTGTGAAACTGCCGTGACTCATACCCATTGTCTCTGACACAGTGAACCTGTCATTTTTCAATTTAATCTATGTGCCTGTTGTAGGTGTCCACCAGTTAGTAAGTACAAAATTAATACTAGTAATTTGGATAATAATTGTGTTGATTTTTAATTGCAAGCTTTAAAAAAAAAATATTAGCACAAAGGAATATGTTAATGATATGTTTTTATGTGGGGGAAAAGGGCTAGCTATCTTTATGCACTGTATGAAATCTTAATCCTTTGACTCACAAATGCAGCTGTCACATCACAAGGTCTGGCATTTTATGTCCAGCCACCAAAGTTCTTCGGGTGCTTTTCCTTTTGCATTACAAGTAAGATATCTTACATAGTACCGCTCCAGTGATATTGATGATGACACTGTAACGGAAAAGACAAAATGCAGCTAAGAAGCTAATTAGCTCATAAGAGAAATAATTAGCTCAGAACTGGATGTTTTTGAAGAATAGAGACCAGCTGACGGTAACAGTCCTAGCAAATTACTTCTGGCTAATGACTTAGGACAGTTGCTTTTAAAAATGCTTAGCTAGATTTTATTGTTATTGCTTATTTGATGGCTGCCAGTTAGTGCCTGTCAGGTCGGCTGTGATTCTAGGAGGCTTCAGGAGGTGCAGACAAAAGCGTCTCCGGCTTGAGCAAAGGAACCCCTACCCCGGGTACACGATAATGCATTATCGTGAGGTTGGCCAGAGGAATTTCTACAGCCATCTCTAGTGGAGTGTACTAACATTTCTAAAATCTTCATTTAGCAAGGAGTAAGTTATCTCAGTGGGCAATGGAGCTCACCTAAGAAATCAACTCTTAAAGAAACAGACTTAATAAAATAAGCAGTTATTTTGTAGTATTCAAATCAATATGTAGTTAACCTTTTAAACTACTTGCTGCATTGATGAATCCTGAAGTCAGTGGGACTACTCAGGGCTTCCACCGCTCAGGCAGATGTCTTATCTTGGTTACACTGATGCCTCAGTAGGACTTAGCCTTGAAATCTTAAAGAAATCTTCCTGGTAAGCACTCAAGCTACGGGATTAATATGACTCTTCGCTATTTATGAAAAAGATTAAAAGAAACAGTAGTGTTTCAGAAGTTCCCTTAGATGAATTACAAATGTTTCACGGCCCTCCCCCC
>NW_009235748.1:2083-12529 GCF_000690835.1 Fulmarus glacialis
CCCCCCCCACTGTATTTAAAAAATTAAGCAAGGACTTAATCTGATAAAATACCTGATCTTGCACTCATTTCACACACAAAGCAGTTAATAATAGTCTGATTACACAAGGGAATTAGGACTAGACTGCCAGCTTACACACTTAAGATACAAAAATGCATAAAAAAATTATCTGATGGCTTATATCCCTGCCAATTTTAAGTGGGTAGGAAATGGATCAGGACTGAATTTGGCCTATGTGCTTGAAATAATTTTGCATATTAATTCTTCCTTTGCTCATCTGCCTGATTCTAAATTAAAATTGCTTGATTTCCTTCCATAAATTAGTGGAATTGGAAACATGTATGTTAAAAATAATTTAAGACCTTATATAGTTATCAGCTTCAAGAAGATTACAGAATCCAACACTCTTCACTTTGCAGTGAGATGGAGGAATAATTCTCTACAATTGTTTATTTAAATATCATGATAAATTTGCTCTAGTTTCCAAATTTTTAGCATTTTAAGCTGGTGTCTTCAGTAGGGTTTTTGCCTATGTAAAGATCACAGGCTTTGGGAAAAACTGTGTACTGAAATACGCTGATACTGCTAATGCCAATGGAATTGCATTTCATTACTGTTGGAGTAACTAGATGAGAATCTGTGTCTGCTTTACTTGTGGATTTATAGGTATAAATCTTACACAGTAACAGTCCCCTGCAGAGTACCTTTCTGGCGATGGGTCATGCTGTGCTTCATCATGTTGAGTCACATTACTGATACTGAGTTTTTAGTCTAAAGGCAGCAGTTCTTCTGATTGGTTATTAAAAGTTTTTTAAAATGTAAATATTTATCCATGTTTGTGCACTGACTTTTTATTTTTACTGTTCTATATACATTTCTTATAGTGTCAGAACAGTCAAAAGCTCTTACACAACTTCTGTTCGTTGTATATCACTTCAAAAAGTTAACATATTTCTTTTCTATTTTAATTTCTGAAAAAGAAGGAGGACCATATGATGGCTTGTAAAGAACTAATGCTATAGCTAAATATGGTGCAAAGAATCCTTTTGCCAATCTGGTATGAACAATCTTCTAATCGCAAAGTGTAACTATGTTTACTTACTAGGTTTTATTTTTGTTTTTTTGTTTGGGATTTTTTTCCCAGTATAGTTATGTCAGCTGAGGTGGGGTGAGAATGTGTATTATATTTTAATCAGTATTGCCATGACAGCAAAACTTACCAGTGCAGAGAAAGAATGAATACCTCTGCTCAGAGGATTTGGGATTAGCAATGCCTCCTTTAGCTGCAGAACTCAGATCCCCTAGAGTCACTGAACTTGATAGAGAGAAAGTGGAATGTCACACGGAGGCTAGTTAAAAAATTACCTAACAATACCACCTTCAATAGGGTAGTAGTAAAACCAGCTCTTGTGCAAGAACAAACAGTGGGATTCAGCAAATGAAGAGATAAATGACTCACATGAGCTAAGGTTTTAGCAGCAGAGGACACTGAAATATCTGTTTAAGAGATATTATGGAGGAAGAAGGACACAGAGAGCCATAAAAGATGTGCCGAACTGGATCAGGAGCATAGCAAGAGACTAATGTGTGTCTGTATAGGGAGAGGGAGTATGTTCCTGGAAGGAATATATAAACATATAATGTAAGCTAGAAGCCTAACAAAAGGATAGGGGACAGTAGCATACGTGGGAAAGAGCTCAGAACAGGAGGAAAGGCACAATGTCCATCCATTGATGTTTGCATTTAAGATGGCAAGATACAAACTGAAACAAAACAATAAGAGAACACAAGTTAGATAGAATCCTATCAGACAAAGCCAGCTGGGACAGACTACTGCATCTGCAGTCAACAGAGACACAAGTCATAGCAAACCGCAGGCAGTTTAAAGATAATGGCAAGGAACCCCCTCACCCACCTTTGTATATCTCCACACTTCATGTAATGAGATAATCTTCCAGCTAAACAATCCCCTTCCTCCTACACCAGCTTTCAGGTGTATGTAAAGGCTTGTGGGGAAAGAGGAGAAACACCAGCAGTTTGGGTAGTTTATTAATAAGCTGAAGCTGCTGCTGCTGCTGCCAGGCTTGCCCTGGTCCTTACCGAAATCTTGCTGAGGCTCTGCCGTCGCCTGCTGGAATATGATTGCACTACAGCTTTGGACACTTTAACACCAAACTACAAACTGTGGAGATTTTATCTGGAAGTACTCTCTTACTAAATCAGTAGTCATCAAGCATACAGAATAAGAACTAACTTATTCCATTTTTTTGTTGGTTTTTTTTCCCCCCTTATTCTAAAGCCTGAGGTTCACTAATGCTAGCTAAATTGCTGCTGAGATAGGATTGATCTGCCTCTCAAACATAATCTTTGTTCAAAATGCCTGCTTGCCTGAAAAGTTATTCTCATGAAAGCTGGTGACAAAATAGCTCTGCATGTCTCCATACTTAAGAAATTTATTCAAATACAACTTATTCTTAAATGTGGATAAATGGCAAATAATGTATTGATGTCAACCAGACTATGACACTACAATTTTATGATCCATAGAACATAAAAAGGCATATTTCTTAAATATTCTACTGGATTCATTGACACATTTGAGATAAAAAATTACATTACTGTTTTGCACAGTGACACAGCCAGTACTACTTGTTTGTGTTTCCAAATCTCACATGTTATAGGAGTTGCAAAAGACTGAAACATTTTATATGTGGCAAATCTGTTCCCTGCTACTTGTAGTCTTGTGGTTGAATGTCGCAGGACATAATACATTTTTAGTGTGGGTTCTTACTAAGCATATATTTGTCAATGAACGATTTGTTGAATTATTTCTGCTGAAGTGATAGCTAATACATTAACAAAATGGATATTGTAAGGCTGAACAAGGAAATGCATCTGCAAAAGACATTCTTATGTCTTCAAAACCAAATCAGATCTGACTATTTACCTGGTCAATTATAAAGTCACACTATGTTGACTGATTTTGTAAATCTAATAGTAGGAAATAGCATAATTGTAAGATATACTTTCTAAATACAGGAGTCTGTTGTTGCTCCATCCATTACACTTAGAAAGGGTTATCATAAATATTGTACAATGTTGGAAGAACCCACATTTCTGAACCAGTTCTTTTTGCTATTAGCAACACTAATGACTCAAAAGGACATCCCGTTTCGGGACTCTGCATGCAGAAGAGCACTGATAAAAGCATGGTTGAAATATGGTTCCACTGAGTAACTGTTTCTCATTAGTCTGTGGTGATATGTGGAGCTTTTCAGAACAAATACACAACAATTGTACTGTATTTTGATCCTACACAGCGCCATATATTCCAACGGATTGCCCGATGAATATTCCTTTCTAACTACTTTTCGGATGGCTGGGGCCACGCTTCAGAAATACTGGACTATTTGGCAGATTCAGGATTCTTCAGGAAAAGAACAAGTTGGAGTGAATCTTAATGGTCAAATGAAAAGTGTTGAGTTTTCTTATAAAGGAGTGGATGGAAGTCTCCAAACTGCGTCATTTTTGCACTTGCCTTTCTTGTTTGACTCCCAATGGCACAAGCTCATGATAAGTGTGGAAGCAAACAGTGTCACACTTTTCATTGACTGTATTAAAATAGAATCCTTAAACATAAAACCAAAAGGGAAAATCAGCATTGATGGCTTTGCTGTGCTTGGAAAACTTAAAAATAATCCTGAAATTTCAGTTCCGGTAAGTTCCAAAATCTTTTATTACTGCAAAAAGTGTTTCATAGGATCTTTACACTTAATATTTTTTTGTGGAATGCATCTTCAAATGTTTTCTGGAAGCAGAAATGGCAGAAAATAACAACTCCTTGGCAGGTAAGTACTAGATTTGCTTTTTAAATTTTGCACATATGTATACTGTGTAAGATAAGAGATGACCCAGGTTATGTCTAAGTTTCAATAGTAAAATTTCTCAGACATCCACACTTCTGTCACTGGATTCTGATCTGTCTGGATGTATCAGTTGGGTGTTCCTCTGCTTATCTCATATGTGGAGCTTGATCTAGAAGGAAGTCTCAGGACATGGATTTGTGGGCTGCACCTCACACCAAAGAGAGCAAAACATTCATTGAGCAAGAACTGGGACTCCTCTCTCATGTGCACACACCAACCATCAGTTAGAGATAATTAAATGTGTCTCTGGCAGAATAAATATTTTAAATCATTAATACAAAGGGAATATCTTCTGTAAGAGAGATTAACGGAGGTCCTGTTTGATCTACTGTGATGTTCACACAGGAAATAAGAGACCCACGTTTAAATCTCAGTGCTAAATCAGAGATTATCATGAGTACCTTATACCTCAGGAGACTGTTCTAATCATTGTGCTACCTGGTATGATCATGTTAACAGTTGCTTTTTCTCTTTAATTAGCTTGAGTTTTTTGAAAAAGACTCACCTGGAGTAGACAGTGAACTCTTACAGAAGGTTCTTATGAGTCCTATGAGGGATAAGTGTAGCATCAGAGACTAGATCCAATCCAAGCAAAGGGCCCAGCAGAGCTGAGACATAAAGCCCACCCATCTCCACAATACCTTCTCCTGGCTAGCTCAGGACATCCCATCCCCACATCATGGCTGCTGTGAATCCCTTTATTAGATATGTAACTTCCCCTCTGTGTTGTAGTAGACACCTAAACTCACTGTGGAGTGCTCCTTTATTCTGTATAGCCAGAGTCAGCAGTGAAATGCTTATTCTATACCCCGTTAGTGGATTTAATGCTGAAAATATCCTCTTCATGCTACTACCTTGCAAGGAGAGTTGTTTTGATGGAGAAAATAACATTGGGGGTGACATATGGTAAACCTTGAATGCTTTTGTGCCCTTCAGCATAGAAAACTGAATATGAAAAACCTCAGGGATTTTGTTATTTGATTATCTGATTTAGTTTCTGAGACGAGCGATTAATACAAAACACATACAAAATGACATACCTGTAATTTCTGACAGAAAAAAAATTGTAGCTGTCACATCTGCATTTTGCCTTTCAGACACCCATGAAAGTGTTTTCTCAGCTAGTGTTTTTTCAGCTAATGAGTTATACTGCACTTTATGCTGAATAATATAACGATTTTTTCCCATGGTGGCACTAAATGACATTTAAGACTTTGGGAAGGCTATTTCTGAATTCACTTTGTAGATTAAAAGGAAATAGTTTCAAAACACAATTGAAAAAATTGCAGGAAACATTGCAAAGTTCCATATATTATCCTGTTCCTTTTCCAAGGATCCTCTTTAACTGTGTTAGGAACATATGAATGGTAAGATACCCATATATATATATATGTAGAGGGTACTAATTTCAAAATGAGTTGAAGAGCAAAAGAGAATCAGATACTTGATATATTGTAACCATTTTCTACATCCCTACACTGAAGTTTTGCATCAACTTTGAAATAAAAAAAGTGAACTGAGCTATAATCTTTTAACTGTATTTCATGTTGTTTGCAAAAAAATATGGCCACAGGATAACCAGCATTGTATAAACTTGAAAGGGGAAACGTTGCAACAAAAGAAGCATCTCATGCTTCATCACCTCTGTATGTATAGGTTACTATACTGCACTGTACAGAAATCAGTTTTACTTGAAAAATGATGACAGAAAGCTGTCCCAGGTGTCTGAAAGTGGCTATCTAGTATGTTGCTATAGATGTGGATTAGAAAATATCAAGAGCTGAAAAGTTGTATTAATTCTGTTGAAAAGAAAAGTTAGTCTTTGAAAATGTCATTCAAAAGTAATCAGTTGGAGCTGATAATGTAACAATTAGCTGCATACTTAGCTTAGCTTTGCTAACTGGTCTGAGGGATACTGGTGGATGAATGGATGGATGGGATGATGAAAACATTACATATTCTATGCATGTTACTAGGATGAAAAAATTTCTACCCCAATATTGTATTCCTCTTTGGAAGGTTATTTAGACTAAATGCACAGAGAGCTCTAGGTATTAATGTAATAGTATTACAACACCTAGTATACAGTGCTACAGTAAACCGTGCCCTCAAGTTAGACACAGAGTCATTCCTTTAAAAACGAGGAGGGTTCCTGTTGCCTATTGAAGTAATGATTAGAAATGGCAGCCTACAAATGAGGAGAGAGATGTGGTATTAAGGTAACCTTGGCAAGAACTCGGACTTCTTCCCCTTCTCTGTTGGTGCTCTGCCTGACCTTTGGCTAGGATTAAAGAAGTCAGGAAAAGCAGCAAAGGAAATTTGGAATTTTATCCCTCTTCCTCTCCAGCCCGTGTTTTGCAGAGACTTGTTCTTTTCAGCAAAGTATACAAATGAGGAACACTGATTACCATAGGCTCTTCAGGCATCTGGTGGGGGAAGTGTCTAGCATTAAGTTCTGCCTCATCTATGTTTAAGCATGAACATCATTAGGCACTAGTGTGAAGCTACATTAAGTATAGGACACCTTTCTCCACGGATGAAAGGACAAAACTGAATTAAGTCATTTTTACAATTCACCACTTATCATGCAAGATTTTTTTTTACACCTTTAGCATGTTTTTGGGAAGATTGAGTCATATTTAGTATATTTTATGAAAAAATCAAATCTTTGCATAAGGTAGGCCTTAAACAGGAATATGATGCACATTTTTTGACAAAAAGAATAATGAAGCACTGGAACAAATTATCAGTGAAAGAGGAAAGTAAGCATCACATTACATTCTTAAATGGAGTTCGGATGTCTAAAAATACACTTTAATTCAGACAGAACTGTGGCTTTGACATAGGAGTCACTAGATTGAATTGCATGGCCTGTGCTATGAAGCCACACTGACAATGGTAGTGATCCAACCTGATATTACAAAAATGTAGATTTAGGAAGACCATATTCTCTGAAATTATGATAAATAAATTACACAATCTGATGGATTAGTAATTTTAAAATGGCTGTTTATGTTGCACAAGTTTCTATTTTAGCCTGTGCATTTAGTTTCTCTTTAAATCAAGTAAATAAATCTATGTTTGGGGATATTCTAGGCTCATCCTTTAACTTGCTTGACTATACTCAGTTTAAACATCTCACCAGTCTTGGTTATTTAATAGTCCCAGGCACAATTTCTAATTTATTTCCAAGCATTGTTAAAGTATATTACTTCCAGTGGTATACTTTTTAAAGGACATAAATTATGTGTTTCCTATTCTTCTTTTTTGCAGTATTCTGTGAGTGCTCTATTTATCTTGCAGAATAGGTCAACTTCTTATAGGTGCACTGTAATACATGTCATTTTAAAAGAGATTCTTTATTGCTTGTTGTTACTATGATTGCCTAGGAGAGTAATAGATAGAGTTCTATTAGAAACTATGGCTTGCCTTTGAGACTTTACAAAGATTTATTCCAGGGTTTCTGGAATGTTTTATGGAGGGCAAATTTTTATACAGGTTTACAGCTGCATTTTATCTTTTTTTAGATAAAAAAGAAAATAGTTCTTTTTATCTAAAAGTAATTCAAGTAATCCACTATAAACTCTAAGCAATACAAGATGTATCATCATTTCAAAACTGAAAAGGAAATTACTCTCTAAATCACGTGTTTTTTATAGAAAGGTAAGGGCATACATTTCTTACTGCTTAAAGATTAAATGCTGTGAGATGATATAAATTGCCTTAGTTTCTGCAATTTCAGAGGCATTACCCTGATTTTCTCATAATAGACACCAAACACTATGCTAGAAGTGATTCTTGGTCATTATTTGACATTTAACGCTGTTAACTAGTTCAGGGCAGCTGCATGATTTGTAATGTCTAAGAGGAAGCTGCTTATCAATATTTGCTGAACAGGGATTCATTTACACCATAGAACAGATTGTATGTGTGAATTGTAAAAAGTCACGTCTCAGGTTTTTTTCACCCTGTGAAATCTCACATTCAGAAGGCTGAATCCTTGCTATGGAAGGTCAAATAACACCAGAATTTGCTGTACTGCTCTTAGACTTTGAAAAAAGATGCAAGGGAAGTGAAGCTCTAAAAACCCATTACAGAGATGTAGGAAAATGGATGAAACATGTGTAAAGTAGCTCTAGAATGAGATATGTTTAAATATGTGTAGATTATTCTTGGTCACTTAAAAATGTACGAAGAGTTGATAGCAGACTTCCCTTAGAACAAACACAGATATCATCGACGAAAAGTTGTAGAAAACCTTCACCTGAAAATGGCTTAGCTGAGTGGTACTTCTCCTAAAAGGATGTCTTCCCCTGAATCACCCGGAGGCAGCAATAGCACAGCGGGGCACAGGGAGCCAGTTCTCCCAGAGGGGACCTGCAAAACCGTGCTCTGAGTGTCACGGTTTTCCTTAAAGCCGATGGTACTGCTAAACGCTTCCCTGTGACTCACACTGTACTGAAAATACTACCCTAGATTTTTAGGTCTCATTTACATCCTACTTAACCTTCATCTCTCTCATCTAAAGCCTTAATAAGACAACTGAATTACACAGCTGATACTGAGATGTGCAAAGCTGTGGGCATTTGCAGGCATTTCCACAGAATTTAAGAGGGCAAAACAGTGAACAGACAGACACAACTAATCCAATTATATCTGTGCTGACTAAGAAATTAAGATGAAATGGAAATCCTGCGGTAATCTTGGAAAATGGATGTCAGAAATATTGACCTATGGGTCTTAAACACCTATGGATCTTGAAGGATTACATTTTAATAACTTTGCTTTATGATTACCCCTGATTTATCTGAGAACTTTGTGCCAGTACTTCATCCTTAATAACACTTTGTATTGATATCGATAGAACATCTATATGACACATCTTCAAAATAGTGGTGTCCTTTAAATCAGCTTAATATAATCAACAAGATCATTGTGAAATACTGGCGAGGGAAAAAGTACCTTGACAGCAAGGCTAGGACATATTTGCCCTTCGCTCACCTCTCCTAAATCAATGGGAGGCCAGTCACACCTTTTATTACCTTACCAACAAAAGAGTTTTATTTTTCATTTTAAAAAAGTCAGGCAGGTTTCATCTCAATTTTTGCTTTATATAGCCTCAAAACAGTAACAAAAGCTCTAAGGAAAAAATTCACAGAGCAACCACAGTTTATTTTTAAAAAAATAATGCTGCCTGACTAAGCAACTGTGAACTAAGAAATGTCAAATTAAAGCTGCATGTTCAAAATATTTCAACTCCTTTTACATTCACATTATGGTACAGTGTTTTGTAAATAATGCTAAGTACTTTTTCTGCATAGGATGCCTGCCTCATTTATTCAGACTTTTTTTTGTGTGTCTTAAACTCATGAGAGTATCAGGCCTTACTTAATGCTAACCACTCAAATCCCATCTTGAACAAAACAAAGTGATTGGTTTTCTCTTTGGCCATTCAAAGCATTGGAAGAAAATGTATGAGACACTAAAAGGATTTCCTGGCTCAAGTGAGTCAAGTTCCCACTGCAGCAAGCAATCACATCTTATCATCTCATTAATAAATTTATATCTATTTTAATATTGATTATGTTCAAAGTTGAAAAACTGGGTTCAAACTTAAAAAGTGTATATGCATTTGCTAGTAGTATTCTCTTAAGACACAGATATTGGCAGTTGGACAGCCATGCATCAAAGCCTAACATAACCCAGTAATTAGCATTTTATGATCTCAAATCTTTCTCATCTTAGTACAGAAGCCAAAAACCAGACACAAACACACACACACATACACAAACGACAAAAAAGAGGCAATGATTATCTACATAAAAAATTAGAATGTATTGGTGCAAATATTGGCTGCTGGTGGTATGTCTTAAAAGTAATTTTTTTTAGTGTTTACAGATTTTTTACCATGTTATAAGTTGAAAGCACAGCTCAAGACTATTGATTTCAGTTACAGTTGTTACTGATTAGCGTTTTTGCATAACCTGTTCCCAGATACTTAATTTTAGGCATCCAAATCCCTCCTCCCGCCCCATGCAGAATGCTCTCAAATGTGGCTATTTTGATTTAAATGATTTGTTCAGCACCGTATAAGAATTATGAAGCAAAAGCAGGCTCATTCAGTGGCATCTGTCTGCCTTTTCCACAACGCCATCCTTTCTTTTTTTACCACCTTTCACCCCATTTCCTTCCGAACTTACGGTTTCTGCAGTATGGGAACCATTTCCATGGCCTTGTTCTTCAGTCCTGTGAATGAGGGAAGTGTTCTAAGGAAAGAAGTGTGGAATCACATGATTTCAGATTACATACAGATTAAATTTGTACAGGCAACCTTAATTATGATATTTCCTAACTACTGAATGCATGACTTTTCAATTTTAATATTATTTAATATAATTTTAATTTAATATTAAAGAGACCAACTGAAAGGTAGAAATTCTGTCACTTAAACCCATGTCTATCTTAATTTAAATCAGAAATAGATTATAAACTGCTTTAGAGCCAGTTATGGGCCTCTTTC